>NC_141021.1:61567500-61580000 GCF_052040795.2 Danio rerio
GGACTCACCGCCACTCTCTCCACCATCCTCCGCTTTCACGTCCTGAAGAAGAAAGAGAAAGAAGATGAGTGGACGACTGAAACACACGAGCGCAGCATTACAGCAGAAACAACGAGAGCATGAACGTACAGCAGCATCTCTCTTCTCTTCAGACTCCTGCTTCTGCTCTCCTGCATCTGAAACACAACACTGATCAGCTCTCACACACACACACACAGATCAGAGTGCATTATGGGAGGTGTGTGTGTGTGTATACGCTCGTACCGGTCGTCTTTTCTCCAGCAGCCTCAGTTTTGCCCATCTTGGACTCGGGCTCGTCGCCGGCGCTCAGAGTCTGCTTCCGCTTCTTCTGTCCTTCACGCTGAGACTTGACCTGCTGCTGCTGCGCTCACACACACACACACATACTGATGAGGCCTGAGCTGTGTGTGTGTGTGTGTGTTCATGAGAGATTTAATGAGTGTGTTTACAGCAGGTGTGTTCGACAGAGTTCACACATTAGATTTGGCCTCCAGAATAATCCACATCTCAATCATCAGAGGCTTTCTGACCTGATAATCTTCATTTCTCTGGGTTTGTATTGATGTAAAGGTATACAGTTATAGAGATATTTGACAATACTGTATGTTCAGTTCAAGTTAAAGAACAGAATATAATGTTGGCTGTCAGTATTAACGCAGCATTGAATCACATTTAGGGTCTTGTGTGTGTTACGTGTTTAATTCTGCTTCAGTTCACTTCCAGATGAACATTTCCTCAGAGATTCTACACTCCTCAAACAAGAGGTTCAGTCACTTCTCTCTTCAGTGTTAAAGGAATGAGGAGTTTGACATGCAGGAGCCCAGTGGTGTGAGCTTCAGACACTCTGAATGAGCCCAGAGCAGGAACAGGAGTGATGATAAAGGTCATTTTTGAAGACTGATGGAGCGTGCTGTCACTGAGTCTCCGGCGCCCTCCTGTGGAGATCTGCATCAGTGCTTCAACTGCAAGATGGAACTATATTATCTGTCTATAAGGATAATTCAATATCAGTATGATCTTTTCAATATCTGTGATATCTTTTGTATTGATATAATCTGATCTTTTATAATCTGACAGAAGTTGTTTGAGAGTAAATGAGGTTTAGGCCGCAGCAGAGCTCATCAAGAGTCATGAACAGGGCCAGACAGAATCCGCAGACATTTATTGCTATTTCTGGAAGAAACTGTTAAAATAAATAAATAAATAAAAATGCAGATTTATGCTAAATTATTAAGGAGTATCATAACTAAAACTTAATCTTAAAACTGTTATATTTATGAAATAAAGATATATATTTTTACTTTTATTCAGGGTTTACAATGCAAATCCCATTAGATCCACTTATTTGGTAAACAAAGCAAGTTTCTCATACTACAGGACAGAAAATATTACTTTAAGTGTATTGCAAATAAATCATTTTAATGGTACTATTATTATACCACAACATTAGTAAAATTAAGAAACTGAATAAATATAGGTAAATAAAAATATTAATAAAATACAGACTCGATAATGGGCCACAAATCTGTGAAAATCTGCGCACGAAGATACTGTCTGGCCCTAGTCATGATTAATAATTATTATATCTCTGAAATGTGCAAAGCCGCATCAATCAGCTGATCCATCAGAGGATAGCGATAGCGATAGTGACAGATTAAACTATACATCACTATCAGATTTATATAGCATCAACCAAATGTAAGAGATGAGAGATGTTGGCCTTATTGTCCAGCTCTAACGTCTACTATGCATAATGTCAAGACAGATTGATAAGACATCAGCCCCTTTCACACATACAGACCTTTCCAGTAAATTACCGGCAGTTTTCCGGAAAGGTGTGAATGAGTGAACAGGCCCTTTTTGAAGATACCAGTAATTTCGTTCTGGCTATTTTCCGGAAAGAGTAGTCGTAACATTAGCAGTAATTTGCCGGAATGCTGCGCTGTGTGAATGCAGAAGGATGGTTTCCAGAAAGAGCGCGAGCACGTCTAGAATGTGCTAATGCAAGTCATCTGCTTTAGCCAATCAGAACAGTCAGACGCGTTTACGTCCGCACGGTGAATATTTTCCCAGACACATTGAGCTGCTAGAAATTAGTCAGATAACGCTTATATGTTCATCTTAATGCTAACCGTGTAAATAATTATTGATGCTTATGATAAGCCGTTGTTTGTTTACCGTCAAGCTTTGCGTGTGCTAGTGAAACAGCCCGTGAGCACACACACATCATGCGCAAGTGTTTCTCTGTATGTTTTTATCAGAGTTGTTCACAATACTGATCCATCCACAGAGTTTGTGATGTAGTCAAGCGTTTACGAATACAAGCGCAGCCGTTTAGAGCTCATTTCTGCTTAATGATGTCAGAGTTTACCGCTATTTTGGAATGGATGTGTGAACGTTCTTTTCCGGAAAAATTACGCAACGTCCTCGTCTGTGTGAACAGCGCTTTTTTTAATTTACCGGTAAAGTCGTTCCGGAAATGTTCCAGATATTTACAGGCATCACTGTGTGAAAGGGGCTAATGACTTACAGGAGTGTAAACTGCACACTGTTTATAAAGGTGCATCTCTCAGCGGTGGAAACTCTGGGTTAGTCATTTTGCATACTGACTCAAGAAACCGACTGACTGATGCCTCTAGAGCAGGGGTGGGCAAACTCGGTCTTGGAGGGTCGATGTCCTGCACAGTTTAGCTCCAACTCTAATCAAACACACCTGCTTATAGATTTCTAGTGATCTTGAAGACTCTGATTAGCATGTTCAGGTGTGTTTGACTAGTGTTGGAACAAAACTCTGCAGGGACACCGGCCCGCGAGGATCAAGTTTGCCCATCCCTGCTCTAGAGTCTCTGAAGCTGCACGGAGGTCAGAAAGTTCAACCACTGAAGACCTCTATATACAGATCATCTGCATTTCCCCCTCAAACACAGATTCATTGATGACTGAAGACTGAAATGAACATCTTGGATGAAGTACAGGGCCAGACAGAATGCAGAAAATAGCTATTTTTGCAGAGAATTTAGTAGAATTTAAGTGGAATTATTTATCATCATGACTAAAGTTACTTAGCATCATGAATAAAAACTTAATATATATGAAATAAATATACATTTTAAACTTTTATTTAATGTTTAAATGCAAATCCTATTAGATCCACTTATTTGTTAACCAAAAGCAAGTCTTTCATGTAATATATCTACTAAAATACAGAAATATTACTTTACTAACTGTATTGTAAATCATATGAACATTTTAATATTACTATTATTATTATAATATCACAATAATATTAGTGAAATTAATAATAAAACTGAATGAATAGAAATCTACACCCATTTACACAAGTAAACTCAATGATGGGCTAAAAATCGGAGGAATTCTGCGCGTGCAGATTCTGTGTGGGCTTAATGACGGAGAAGAGAGTAAACGACTGGTAAAAGTTCAACCTAGAAGTGAACGAATGCTTACTCGTATGCAAACAGCACTCAAGTGTTATTACAGAAAGAGTCCATGTTGGGTACGAAGCAAAGTCGAACACACCTAGTGTTACATGAGCTTCCCTTTAACAGACTGTCATGTGTGGCCTGTGATGTAAGCTCTAGATTATCCTGCTGTTCTGGGCTGGACTGGCCTCTACGTGCAGGGGTGAGCGCTGATCTCTCAGCCACGCCCCCCACAGGCAGTGGGCGGTACTTACTCGGTTCAGAGGTCTCTTGCGGCCACGCTGCCGGTTGGCCCTCGGGCCCCCTCCGAAGTTCCGCACGGGGAAGTCCTGGGGCCCGCGCTGGGGCTGGAAGGCCCCGCTGTCAGGGTACATGCGTTGGCCCAGCAGCGAGGGCAGCTTTCCTCGGCCACCGGGGGAGTGGCCATGGCCTCCGCCACGCCCACCTCCTCCCCCAGAGGAGTCTTGCCTGCGGCCAAAGCCACGCCCCCCGGCTGATCCACCCCTGCGTGGGGATCTCTGCCCCTGCCCCCAGCCAGAGCCCGAGAAGGAGTCTCGAGTCGGCCGCATTTTGCCAGATCCAAAGCCATCAAAGGCTCCGCCCCCTCCGGCTCCACCCATGAGCCCAAAGCCTCCGCGCTGGGCCATCATGTCGCCCCGGGAGTCGCTGTAACCGTAGCCAGCAGATCTGTAGAGATCTCGAGGGCCCATGGAGGCGGAGCGCGAGTCGAAAGACTCGTATTGGTCAAACCTGCAGAAGGAGGAGGCGCAGAGCAGAGGTCACAGGTCACTGAGTGCGGCTGCAGAGCACAACGCACACACAAACTCATCATTAGCGCTCGTTCATCAAGCCCTTCCACAGCTACTGCTGCCTCCAGGCTGTGGAAAAGCTTCAGAACACAGTTGCACAGATGCTGGCGTAAGGCAACGGACTGATCTGGAAACAGGAGATCTTCAGTGAGGGCATCTGGAGAGGCAGATGTGTCTGTGCAGATCAGGGCAAGCCGAGGACAGGAGTGTGTGTGTGTGAGTCTGTACCGTCACCACATCTGGACTGCTGATGCCCGTGCAGGCTTCGATGATCAACATGGCTGTGTGTGAATGGGCTGCTCTGCATTTATGGCATCAGAAATGCAGTAAGACTATGACTGATGATCAGCTTTAAACAGGTGAATGTACAGTAACTCATGTATATTCAGCGGCACATTGAGCAGGTGATGTCTGAGCATTATCAATGTAGAAACGACAAACTGTCACTTATGATCAATTTCATGAATCTGTGATTAAGAAAAGCTTTAATCCAGTGCCTGAATATATCTGAAGTGTAAATGCTCTGCGTGACAATTTCTGGTGTCAACACCTTCAACAGGCTAAAGCATCTCCATCATAACCTGTACCGTCTAAATCCTCTCAGTGGTGCATGTGATGAAGTCAAAGCCGAGCTTGAGCTGGTTAACAGATAAACAGATCTTCAGAAGAGTTAACATTACTGCTGCGCTCAACACACTGGAACCACAAAACCAGGATCTGAGCCTGTATGTGTTAGGGCAGACCTGCTCAAACCCAATCTGAGGTCTAGACTAGAGTCCAGTTCAGCGCTGTGCTCTCTAGAGTCTCGTAAATGTGTGTGTGTGTGTGTGTGTGTGTGTGTGTGTGTGTGTGTGTGTGTGTGTGTGTGTGTGTGTAATGTGAAAGTCATTGCAGAATTGTGAGTGTATGTCCATTAATATAGCTCAAACTGTAATGATGTTTCATGCTAAAGTTCTTTAGTAAAAGATTAGATGAAGATAGACTATTTGAATTCTTTAAAATCCATATCTTCATGACAAAATGTCCCCAAATTCACAATCAAGCACCATCTTGTCATATAAAGTGTAATTATTCAAAACTGTTTCAATCAAGTTAGTTTTGTTTGTGAAAAACCACAGATTTATCTAGGGCTGGGCGATTTTTCAGATTTTTTCAATTAATTCGAATTTACGTTTTAAGGCAATTTAATTTTGAATCAAATCGAGGAATCGCGATTTTCAAAAAATATATATATTTAATACATTATAATGGCACTAATGTGCTTGGGTTCACTCTCTGTATGAAGCACACCAGAAGCGCCTCTCAGCGACGCGCCTCACAGCACCATGGATATTAGAATTCTAAACAGGTTTCTATACACACACCGGCGCCGCCCAGCCACGATTCACGAAGCAGGTCATATTTCAGCCGCGCCACAGAGCGTCATCTGATTATTTTCATGTTACATATCATCTGAATGTGCGCGTTTGGTGTGTGATAGTTTAAACTGTCATGTGCGCACCGTGTTGCGCCGCTTCTGATGACGTCATTTAGCGGACCTAGTTGAAAACCAGACAGATCAGGCAGCATAATACAGAGAGTGGAGCAAAGCGCATCAAATGATCGGTATTTAAAACCGGGAAAAAGAAAAATAGATTAAACATATTATTTTATATTAGACACACATCTGGTGCTTGTATTTGCTCCTGCTATACGTCCACAACTTGGGTTAAATTAGGCTTTACAGTTGCCATGTTCAGTCCTTTTCTTTCACTGTATATTTTTAAGAAAAGGCAGCAGCTTTACAACCTGACATTCAACCAGAAGAAGACAACGTCAAAGCCGAGCTGACAGCCAATCTTTCCTAGACTCAGCAAAACTTGCAAAAAAAATACCTCTGTATTCCTGCAACTGCAATATTTACACAAATATTTCTTATTTAAATCTTCAGCAACCATATCTAACTTGTGAATTTGTTTTACATTTATTTACACCTTGACCGATTTTTGTATGACATGGCCATTAAAAATACAATGTTCCTTAAGCAGATGGGTTTTCAAGTTACTTTTAAAGAGAGTGTTACTTCAGTCATGTTGTAATGTTTTGAGAAGACTAGTAACACAATAAAAAAATAATAATAAATCAAGATCGAAATTGTGATTCGGTCAAACTTAAGAAAAACTAGATTTTTTTTTTGCCAAATCGCCCAGCCCTAGATTTCTCTTTAAGGTGTAAAATGTAGCTGCAGTTCTGGAATCCGCCATAAGCTCAAGTGCCTACAGAGACTTCAATAACTGAAAGTAAATAAATCAAGTGGATCTGCCATAATTAGTGTTTGTTCCTTGAGCTCAACACAAACAAATGCACTAAATTATCTGTCAAACGCTCATCTGAAGGTGTTTTAGTGCAGTTACAGGTGTGTTATTGCCTTCAGCGTGTGTGTGTGTTACCTGTCCCCTCGGGAGCCGCTCTTCATCCCTCCCTCCAGCTGTGTCAGCATGTCCAGCCGCTGGTTGATTTTGGCGATGACGGCGTCTGCGTTGGCGCCGCTGGACAGCAGGGATCCTCCAGACATACCTCTCTTCATCCGCTCGGAGCCGTACCCGCCACCACCACCGTACCCACCACCGCCTGACATTGAGTCTTTATAGCCGTACATATCATAACCACCTGAGCCTGAGCACAGCACACAGCACAGATGAGCCAGCAGGTTACATACAGTCAGTGCATATACAGAGCGGTGCGGTTCAGGACGCTCCCTCCTTTCCCAGAGCTGCACAATATAGCGCATCAAAGTGATCATTCACAATAGCCATATCACAGAATTTACAATAAAACATGTGTATTATCAATTATTTACATGTGTTTCTGAGGCGTGTGACTGTGTGAGGATTTTAAAAACATTCAGCCATAAGAAACTGTACCATTAGTGACTTTAATAAAGATTATTTTTATTACTCAGTACCTGAATACTGTTAGACTCAAAAAAACAGTAAGACACTTTATTTAACTTCGCTTTATTGTATTAATCTATTATTTAAATGAGTTCATTATATTTTATGCAGATGTACTCCACTACAGAATCATCCCAATCATTCTAAATAGATATTTTCAAGCCATCTGATGAAACTATTAAGTTTGTAAAATATGCCGTATTACTGTTTGGGTAGCAATTCCAAAGGGCACAACAGAACAGTACCAAAAGCATGAAGCTAGACACACAGCTGAACACTACTGATTTCAATAAACATTAATTCCACTTATATCGCTCACATAGACAATTAGCGATTTTTTTTTTATAATTAACATTGACTAGCAAATCATTTAAATAATGCAGGCCTCACCTCTGGATGATCCTCCTCCACCTCCTGATCCTCCCCATCCAGAGAAACCTGGACACAACAGCAGAAAACAGCTCTTATTGTGATTATGAAGGATCAGATCTGCTGTTAAACACGCAAGACTTTCATCAACCCACTACTTTCAGCACAATCTCCCACCAACTACAGCAAGATAGACATTCAAACAGCTGTAATATTGGTGCTAACCTCACTGAAGCAATACTGAGGAAGAAATTTCCAGAACCGTTCACTTCTCTGTTCCTCAGTGGTAAAGCGATCTTCTAGAGCCTCCAAAACTTCCTCTTGGAGGATTTTATACATCATTACATACCTTAATCATATATCATCTTACCAACACACATTATTGGAGATATACAGCAACAACAGCTCTTCAGAACACTAATTATTAGCGATCTATACAGTTACTATGTCATGTGATATCAGGGGGCGGGGCGATCTCCATCAAGAGACCATTTGATTGGACACAAATAGGTAAATGGAGTCTGCAGACAACAAAATATAGGAACTGAAAGTCTACAAAACACTAGAAATAAACTGAAACGACGGTGTTCTGGCTATCAGCTCACCTCTCTGTGATGAACTGCACATGATCACTCACAGATGCACAGTAAAGTGGTTTATTAACGTCTCCTCGGGCTGCTCGCTGAACAATAGAGCCGCAGATTCACACGGCCGCCATTTTAAAACAGCTAAACCCGCGTACGGTTCACCGATTCCGCCAGTCGGCCTTGTTCCGTTCATCAACCAGTGACGCACTTACACAGTCCAGACAACAGATCGCGAATTACAACCGTGCACTCACGGCAAAAGCGAAAACCAAACACGAGTAACGTTACGGGGAAAACGACGGTTAACCGACTGATCATTTAATTAAATCACCGTCACCGCTTCCGGAGGACAATAACAAACATCGAGCTTCACATTCACCTCACGATACATACATTAAGCAAGTTTCTTCACTAATGCCCTGTTTAACAGTGGTTTTGAGCTTGGTTTAACGTATATTTTGGCCTGCGCCATTTCACGCACTGAGACTGCAGGCCAGGCGGCTGAGCACAACACGTCAATGCAGAACTTACAAGATACAAACAAACACATCCACACGTGCATACGACTGAAAAACAGATAAAAAAGAGAATAAAAGACAAACCTGAAGAATATCCTCTATCCATCGTGCAGCAGTGATCTGTGTGTGAACCTGATGTGAACGAGCGGCGCTCAGGCTCTATCAGACCACTCTAGCTCCGCCCTCACGGGTGTGGTTAAATGATTGACACATGAACGACCCAATGACTGAGCGGTGACTGCCAAAAACACAATTTTTTGTCCTTTCTTCTAAAACAGAAGTGTGTGTGTGTGTGTGTGTGAGTGTGAGTGTGTGTGTGTGTGTGTGTGTGTGTGTGTGTGTGTGTGTGTGTGTGTTTGACTGTCTGCGTTAAACCGTGCAAACTAACACAGCTCTGACACAGTATATCAGTATCTATTTTATTAAGTTGAGTTTAAAACACACACAAGACAGATTTCCGCAGAGCAAGAACAAATGATTTTAACTTGAATAAAGAGAATCTCACAAACCACCATAGCAGGATATTATCATACACATGTATACGTAGAGATTTATAAAAAAAACTATTTAGAAAATACACATATTTGGCCCCCACGTTTCTGAAATGCATACACACAACAACGGTATATAAATAAAGAGGAAACAACACACACACACACACACACACTTTAAAGGGACAGCTCACACACACATTGGATTAAAACTAGTTTTAAATCTGAGTTTCACAAAAGTAGATAGTCGGAGAAACGTAAATAAACGGTGACCACTGACTTCCATAGTATATATATTTTCTTACAATGGGAGTCAATGGTTACCGGTTTCCAACGTTCTTCAGAATATCTACAAGAGAGGCACTCACTTTGGAGCAGTATTTAGTCAGTGTATTTGATTTTGGGTGAACTGCCCCTTTACACACTAACCTCCTCCACCCATGACAAATACACACCGATATTCTGACGTGATGAAACAGCACATCATGTACAGATAAATAAAGCCCTGTCATTCCCCTGACAGAAACTCCTGAAGCTGCAACACATGCAGAAACACACACGTGCATGTACAATATGTGTGTGTGTCCCTGCAGAAAACCCTTCATGTTCAGATAACCCGGAGAAGAAACACACAGACAGACAGAGAGCCTAGCAGTGTGAGACTGATCTGCGCACACACACACACGCACGCACGCATGCACACACACACAGTTATGGAGATGTCTCAGCAGTCAGAGTCTGATGATGATGATGATGAAGGTGATTCAGCCGCTCAGTGATGGACGGATCCTCTTGGCCGCTAGCTCCTCCACAGTGAAAGTGTAGTTATACTGCAGAGAGAGACACAGTGCGGTCAGGGAAGCACACAGATCCAGCAGGGCACCGCTGCTGTGCCGGGTATCCGCCATGTTCACTCGCTGCCTCACTGCACAGGAGAGTGTTCTGCTGGTGTGAGTCAGTTCTCCAGCACATGCATGAGCACTGTTCATCTGGAATAAAGCGGTGCTCAGTGTCCCGGTGAAGCGATACGCCGTAATAAACTCGCCGTGTTTCAGATCTGGTGGCTGGTAGGCGTGCCACGATAGACGGTGTTGATGGTGTTACCGGTTTTAAGACGCAACACCGGTGACATCACTTTTCCACCATGACACCGTTCCCCCAACCTTGTTTTTTTAAGTATTCATTTTTTTTATTAAACATTTATTTTATTTAAATGGAAAATATAATTATAAGTAATTGAATAAAGACGAGAGCATGCTCTATAATTGAATCTGAACATAGCTGCAGTGCGTCATATTTCATTTATCACGTGAGGAGAAAAGACGAGTCCAATTTACAGAAGGAGGATGGCGGACGATTTAATGTCCAAACGCGATGCAAAAGCGCCTGTTTGGCTGTATTTCGGGTTAAAACCGAACGCAAAAGAGAACCTGAAGACGTTAATGAGGCAATCTGCAAACTTTGCCTGACGAATGAGGCAGCATCTAGAGGAAACAGAATTAATTTATACACACACCTTCAACGCACCTTATGTTTAACTATAAGTGGGTCGCGGATAAATCAATGACCATAAATACGCAACGCATAATCTCGTTTTAAAAATCACGCGACCATCACCTCACAATGTTTAATAATAAATATCTTATTTTTTTATTAAAATGAGTGATTTAACAATGCCATTGACAATCCAACTGCAGAGAAACAACAACCGCAGTGAGCACTTTTTCCCAAGTTCAGCTGTTATTTTTTCCACTTGATTATGTTTAATGTCAAAAAAATCCATAATGAATAGGCCGACAAGAGCATATCCTGTGTGTGCGCGCGTCTTTTATAACTGAGGCCGCTCTCTTCAAAAACCGAAAGTTGCTTTGTCTGTCTGGAAATATTTCGGCTTTTAATTGAATGAAAAGTTCGTTTAGATGATTCAATATTAAACATTAAATAAAGTAACTGAGACGTGCGGCCACACATCAAATCTGAGGTCTGATCTCATCTCTCTCTCTCTCTCTCATTAAGACGCCACAAGTCAAGTCGCAAAACTTAGGCAGGTGCTGCCTTTGCGAAATCTGTCAAAATACAGCACTGAAATTAACAGGCATAAATGTCTTTGAGCCAAAAAAAGTCTATTGGTAGGATATCTGTAAAAACACAACTGGAGCCAAAGATAAGAGTTGTGTAGCCTATTAATTATGTTATTTCTAAAAAAAAACAAAAAAAAACAAAAAAAACAATTCATTGCATTTTTCATTTGCTAAAAATATACGTAAACGGAAAAAAATCAAAGGGTGGCCAGTTTGCATTAATGTGTTTTAATATTAATTTAAATATGCTCAGCCTATTTAAATTTAACGGCTATAAACTTCCACAGTTTTTTTCAGCCTGTAGCATTGTTGTGTTTATTTGTTATGTTAATAAAAGTTATGTTTTGTTTAATAACAGTGATTTATTTTTTTGTAGTTTCCTTTTCGTCCATTCAAACAATTGACGCCGAATTGGTAATTCCCGCAAAACTGAAAGTGAAAGTATTATACGCACGCATGTATAAGCTATTCAAACAGAACAAAGAGGAAAAGAAGAAACGCCCACTCCCACGGTGATACCGGTATTATCGTCACATGTCGATTAACCGGTGGGGAAATTTGCTCATCGTCTTAACCCTAGTTGCTGGAGATGAAGAAATGAAGCTTTCCAAGCTCTGGAACACACCTCCGTGAAGTCGGCACCTCGTAAAACAAATAATCCTGCAAACTAGGCCATTGGTCTGTGCTGTGTTTGCGCCGCATATTCAAGAGTTTGTGCCGGTGTGGGCTCTGAGATATTAAGCTTTATTTTTTTGGCCGTGTGACGTCACTTTCCACCTCATGTAGCTCAAACGACTTCAGATCAGCACAGGTCATTAATGCTGGTTTGTGCCGTTAAAACAAACCCTGCGTCTGCTTTCCTCCTTTAGATATGAGCAAAACATTTCGGTAGTTGTGACGTCACTCTCCACCCGCTTCCTCTAAATCACACCAAACTGGTGACATTCACTTGGATTTGTGTCGTTAAAACAAACTTGTGTGTGTGTGTGTGTGTGTGTGTGTGTGTTTGAGCTCACCTCGTTCTCGATGTCCTGCACTGATTTAATGCGGATGTCACTCAGCGTGATTACAGACACCTGACACACACACAAGAACACAGCTGTTACATATACATGTGTGTGTGTGTGTGTGTGTGAATGAGTGAGTGATGCCGTGAACTCTGACCTTAGTGCTGGACGACCGAGACTCAAATTTTGGGTGTAGAGTGAAAGGAACTCCATCCATCGCTGTGAACACACACACACACACACA
>NC_141021.1:61585000-61590000 GCF_052040795.2 Danio rerio
AAGTTCGTTTGTGTTGCGTTACAAAGTCCACTAGGCGGCCTCAGCAAACTTCTGACTAAAAGCCGAATTAAAACGACTTAAAATTGATGAATGAAGCGATGTAACAACATCTAACTACTGATGATCTCATCTTTTACTCCATTGGCATCTTTATAAATTAATACTTACGCCAGTAATGGGAGAAATTAGTCATGTTTTTGAAAATCTCTATTCTTAATAAATCAGTCATTTATAAAGTCATTTAAAGGCCTGCCGATGATATTTAAGTGTAAATATATGTATTTTATATACACTAATTTAAACCAATATACTTAAGAGGAATAATTGTGGAAAAGATTTGAATAATGAGTCGAATGTGAAAATAAAAACATGAATTAAAGTGTGAATATTAGTGATGATGACATCATGCACCGGCCCATCAAAGCAAAACAAGCAGCCTACAATAAACTACAACTGCAAACAAACCAAAACGAGCTCTCAATACTAGAGTTTCAGGAAAATATGAACTATTAAAAAATAAAAACAACAATTTCCATGATAATCGGCGCATGAATAAGAACACCAACACATTTCCTATTTAGCGTCATCAGATTTTATTAGCATGAACAACCCAAAAGTACAAGTCACATATTAACATTTGTTTATTGCATTTTGACTCATATTTGGTGTGATTTTCTGTCAATCAGTGCAGAAATCAGTCTTCACATGCAGCATCAGTCATGCAGACTCGACAGCAGAGACGCGAGAGGCTCATTCTGGAGCACGGACACTTCACATTCACATTACTCTCTTATTATTATGCAAGCTGCGCCTTTAAGACCTGTGGAATGAAAGCTTTTAAATGTTAGTATCAGTGTGTTACAAAGCAAAACATCTCTGGCCCAGATCTGGCCCACACAATCAGCTTTTGCTCTATATATCTAGTGTCTCCTATACACAGGCAAAGCTCACCTTTAGGAGAGATAAACCTGATATAAACATCTCCAGCTTACAGGTCGTCTACTACACCAAAGGCTTTTGTCTCCTCATACTTCAGTTTCAATTCTTCTGACAAATCAAGTGCTCTCTAGTGTCTGACATGCCCCGTCCCCTCCTTATGTGTCCTCAGAGGGGGAAAGCCCCACCCACCGGTGACCCTCACTCCCTCATTAGCATGTTTTTTAATCTGTTGCTATGGTGACACACAGGTGTTGTAGCTCCGCCCTCTTTCCGAATAAGCACAATCTCATTTGCATTTAAAGCGACAGTCTGTCAGTGTTCAGTGTGTGTGTGTGTTAGTGGTGTGTGTATGCTTCAGTCACGTGTGTGTGTTTTTAGTCATGCGTGTGTGTCATTGGTGTGTGTGTGAGTCAGTGGTGTGTGTGTGTGTGTATGTAGTGCATCAGTGTGAGCTGGTACAGCACCTGCTGGCCGTTGTTCCAGGTGTAGAGTGCGCGTGTGCGCGGGTTGTAGTCCAGCATGGAGATGTGTGAGTACTGGTTGTGGAAGGCGATGTCGGTGTACTGGTAGGTGTGTGTGTGCGTGTGGAAGCTGAAGGCCACCTTGGCTCCGGGCAGGTGTGAGTCTGTGATGTAGAGCGTCCCGCAGATGAGGAAGGCCTCGCCGGCGCTGCGTTTGGGGAAGCCGGTGTCCCAGGAGCGCAGCACCTGCAGGCTGAGCGGGTGCAGACGGCTGAGCAGGAGCGTCCCGCCGCGGCCCGCGCTGGAGTGGACCGCCCACAGCCCCGACCCGTCCACCATCAGGTCAATGTCAGACGCCCCACCCCACGAGTAGGGGAAGGTGTTGTTGAAGCCGGCGTCAGGGAGCTCCCGCTGCTGCAGCACTGAGCCCGACGCCAGCCCGTACCGCACCAACACACTGCTCTGATGCTTACTGTAGTACAGAGAGCCATTGAAGACCACATGACCAGTGCCTGAGGACACACACACACACACACTGCTCTGATGTTTGCTGTAGTATAGAGAACCATTGAAGATCACATGACCACACACACACACACACCTGCCCACGCATGGGGAAGATGATGGACGATGTAGTTCTGCCCACTGGCGAAGTCCTGCAGAGACGGATACTCCAACACACGCCGGCCCTTTAAGTATCCATCCATCACCCACACCTGCTCACACACACACACACACACACACACACACACACACATTAAGGGTGTTGTGAAGATTCATATAATAAAATGAGTCCAATCGGTGTCGAGTGTGTGAGAGTGAACAATCAGATCTTCGACATACGCGATTGTCCGAACTTTCAATGGAAGTCTCCATCATCCACGACCCGAAGCGAGAGCCTGAAGATCTGACTGTGAGCGGAGCACTGATGCTGATCAGCTGACCACAACCTGAACACACACATGCGGACACACACACACATGAATATTCCCATGTCGTTTTTAAATGTGATTTCCCAAAATGGGCATAAATTTGTGTGGCAGGTGTCAGTGCATGTGTGTGTGCGTGTGTGTGTGTGTGTGTAATACCCAGGTGGCTGGAGCAGCTGTGCAGGTGTTGCTGCAGGATGGAGATGCGCTGCTGCAGCTGCTGATAGTGCTGGAGTGTGAAGCGTTCCTGCAGCAGTGACAGCGACACACTGATCCCCTGCAGCTCGTCACGCACAGAGTCCAGCTGAGCCACATCCGCACGCACTCGAGTCAGCAGCACCCGCAGGGGGCGACACTGAGACACACTCCAGCGCAGCTCCTGTCAACGGACACAGCCACAGGGGGCGACACTGAGGCAAGAGTTAGGCTTTAGGGTAACGCTCCATTCACACGGGGCTTCAGCGTCAAAGCTTGACTGAAGGTGTGTCTGAAGTTGGGGCTGAAGCGATCGTCATAGCAGCGTCAGCCAATGAAATTCAGTCAGCAATAGGCCACTGTCTAGCAGGAGTATTTGATTACAGCGATCTGATTGGCTGACGCTTCTGTTGGCGCCTTAAAAATTGAGCTATTCCCAACTTTTGCAGTGAGCAACACCTCTGAAGCGGCACCGCAATGCAGTTCAGCAACGCCTGACGTCACACAATCAAAGTGAATGGGAAGTGTTGGCGCTGACGCCCCTTGTGAATAGGGCGTAAGGGTTAGAGATTGGGGTTTGAGGTAAAGGCAATGGTGAGAGTTTGGGGCTTAGTGTAAAGGTTATGGTAAGGGTTAGGGGTTTAGGGTTAGGGACTAGGGGTCTGGGGTAAGGGTAACGGTAAGGTTAAGGGTTAGGGTTTAGGGTGAGAGTTGGGATGTAGGCTAAGGTTCGGGGGTTTAGGGTAAGGAATTAGGCCAAGAGTTCAGGGTAGGGGGTAAGGGTTAGAGGTTTAAGGTAGAGGTTAGGGCAAGGATTAGAGATTAGGGGTTTGGGGTAAGGGTAATGGTAAGGGTTTAGGGTAAGGCTTGGGGCTTTAGGGTAAGAGTTAGGGGTTTAGAGTAAAGGTTATGGTAAGGGTTGGGATTTAGGGTAAGCGTTGGGGTTTAGGGTAAGAGTTCAGGGTAAGAGTTAGGGGTTTAGGGTAAAGGTTAGGATTTAGGGTAAGGGTTGGGATTTAGGGTAAGGCTCAGGGGTTTAGGGTAAGGATTTAAGGTAAGACTTCAGGGTAAGAGTTTTGAGTTTAGGGTAAGGTTTATGGTAAATTTTAAGGTTTAGAGTAAGAGATTTAGGGCAAGGGTGATGAAAATGGTTAGGGTTTAGGGTAAGAGTTTAGGGTTAAGGTTTAAGGTAATGTTAGTGTTTTAGGGTAAGTGTTAGGATAAGGGTTAGAGTTAAGAGCAAGAGTTAGGGGTTCATTGTAAGGGCTAGGCTAGGGGGTTTAGGGTAAATGCTAGGATACAGGTTAAAGTTTTTTAAGGTAAAGCCCTCTGTAGTGATGGTCAGAGCCAATTTACACTTCTTCAGTAAGTGGATGTAGTAGGTCTAGTGTGACCTTCCCAAAGGATGCATGCCAGCCGCATGATCTGATGCGCACCTCTCACAACATGACCTTAACATTGACACATGAGCAGACGCTGCCATCAAACATTATTGTGGATGTGGGCGGGGCCACAAGTTGTGACATCAGAGCTAGGCCAGTGGCCTCAAGTCGCATGGTGGATCACTGATGGAGACTTTGGTTGTGTGTTTATTTTATGATCAGAGTTGATTGTTGAGCGCGCGCTGGCTCCTGCCTTTTTCTTCCATGAATGTTTTCAAGATTCAGCATCTCTGCTGGAAGCACTAGGAAATAACTCGACACAGTGGACCAGAGAAACTCCGCAGTCTACTAATGAATACAAAATATACACTGCATGCAAACGTGTGTGTGTGTGTGTGTGTGTACCTGCAGGCTCCTGTCGCTCAGCTCCTGCGGGTTCTGCTGGGCACTGGTCAGTGTTTTCTCCAGTGTGTCCAATATCGTCTCCGAGCTTCTGAGCTCCTGCAGATCTCCAGCGGTGCGCCGAGTCAGGAGCTGCATGTGCTCAGAGACGTTCAGCACCTGTAGACACACACACAGGTGTTGGCAAGCTGGTGTGTGAGTGTGTGCACAGCTCTGAGTCGGCGTGATGCTCACGTGTGCAGAGATCTGCTGCAGGCGAGTGTGTCGAGGGTCTCCAGCGCAGGCGTCCGGAACAGGAGCCTTGATGGAGCAAACACAACGGCCCTGAGCAGAGCCGTACACCTGCCAGCCCTCATCCTGCCCGGGGTACAACACCTGCACCCACACACACACACACACACACACACACGCACACACACAGACCTGGTACTTGTTAAACTGCTAAAGAGTGAGGTACAGACACTGTTGATCACTGATCGGTCAGAGAGAATATTCACTATCAGCATCATTGGGTTTGTGATGAGCCTACTGCTTTACTGTTGGTTCACATGACTAAACTGTTTTCATTCCCCTGTAGAGCTCCAAACACATCAAGGCGACGCTAAACAACTAGTGACAATCAAAACCAATTGTGTTGTTGCCTTGCATTGGCTTGTGTCTGGTCCTGTCTGGACCAAAAACTGTGAGTGAAC
>NC_141021.1:61600000-61667500 GCF_052040795.2 Danio rerio
GTTTTTAATAGCAAACGGTGCTATACGCTAGTTTTTAATAGCAAACAGTGCTATACGCTAGTTTTTAATAGCAAATGGTGCTATACGCTAGTTTTTAATAGCAAACGGTGCTATACGCTAGTTTTTAATAGCAAACAGTGCTATACGCTAGTTTTTAATAGCAAACAGTGCTATACGCTAGTTTTAACAGCAGATGGCGCTATAAACTAGTTTTTAATAGCAAACGGTGCTATACGCTAGTTTTTAATAGCAAACAGTGCTATACGCTAGTTTTTAATAGCAAACGGTGCTATACGCTAGTTTTTAATAGCAAACGGTGCTATACGCTAGTTTTTAATAGCAAACGGTGCTATACGCTAGTTTTTAATAGCAAATGGTGCTATACGCTAGTTTTTAATAGCAAACAGTGCTATACGCTAGTTTTTAATAGCAAATGGTGCTATACGCTAGTTTTTAATAGCAAACAGTGCTATACGCTAGTTTTTAATAGCAAATGGTGCTATATGCTAGTTTTTAATAGCAAACAGTGCTATACGCTAGTTTTTAATAGCAAACGGTGCTATAAGCTAGTTTTTAATAGCAAATGGTGCTATACGCTAGTTTTTAATAGCAAACAGTGCTATACGCTAGTTTTTAATAGCAAATGGTGCTATACGCTAGTTTTTAATAGCAAACAGTGCTATACGCTAGTTTTTAATAGCAAACAGTGCTATACGCTAGTTTTTAATAGCAAATGGTGCTATAAGCTAGTTTTTAATAGCAAACAGTGCTATACGCTAGTTTTTAATAGCAAATGGTGCTATACGCTAGTTTTTAATAGCAAACAGTGCTATACGCTAGTTTTTAATAGCAAATGGTGCTATACGCTAGTTTTTAATAGCAAATGGTGCTATACGCTAGTTTTTAATAGCAAACAGTGCTATACGCTAGTTTTTAATAGCAAATGGTGCTATACGCTAGTTTTTAATAGCAAACGGTGCTATAAGCTAGTTTTTAATAGCAAACAGTGCTATACGCTAGTTTTTAATAGCAAACAGTGCTATACGCTAGTTTTTAATAGCAAATGGTGCTATACGCTAGTTTTTAATAGCAAACAGTGCTATACGCTAGTTTTTAATAGCAAATGGTGCTATACGCTAGTTTTTAATAGCAAACGGTGCTATACGCTAGTTTTTAATAGCAAATGGTGCTATACGCTAGTTTTTAATAGCAAACAGTGCTATACGCTAGTTTTTAATAGCAAATGGTGCTATACGCTAGTTTTTAATAGCAAATGGTGCTATACGCTAGTTTTTAATAGCAAACAGTGCTATACGCTAGTTTTTAATAGCAAACTGTGCTATAAGCTAGTTTTTAATAGCAAATGGTGCTATACGCTAGTTTTTAATAGCAAACAGTGCTATACGCTAGTTTTTAATAGCAAATGGTGCTATACGCTAGTTTTTAATAGCAAACAGTGCTATACGCTAGTTTTTAATAGCAAACGGTGCTATACGCTAGTTTTTAATAGCAAACAGTGCTATACGCTAGTTTTTAATAGCAAACGGTGCTATACGCTAGTTTTTAATAGCAAACGGTGCTATAAGCTAGTTTTAATAGCAAACGGTGCTATACGCTAGTTTTTAATAGCAAACGGTGCTATAAGCTAGTTTTAATAGCAAACGGTGCTATACGCTAGTTTTTAATAGCAAACGGTGCTATAAGCTAGTTTTAATAGCAAACGGTGCTATATTCTAACAGCAGATAGCACTATACTCTAGCTTTTAATAGCAGACAGCGCTATACGATAGTTTTTAATGGCAAACAACGCTATATTCTAACAACAGGTGGCGCTATACTGTAGTTTTTAATAGCAGACATGCTATACGCTACTTTTTAAACAGTATACAGAGGTAGATGCTAGTTTTTGAACAGCAGATGGCGCTATACTCTAGTTTTTAACAGCAGATTGCCGTATTCGCAAAGTTTTATAACAGCAGATGGCGGTATATGCTAGTTTTTTAACAGCAGATGGCGCTATACGCTACTTTTTAGCAGCAGATTGCTGTATTCGCTAGTTTTTAACAGCAGATGGCGGTATATGCTAGTTTTTAATAGCAGATTGCCCTATTTGCTAGTTTTTAACAGCAGATGGCGCTATACGCTACTTTTTAGCAGCAGATTGCTGTATTCGCTAGTTTTTAACAGCAGATGGCGGTATATGCTAGTTTTTAATAGCAGATTGCCCTATTTGCTAGTTTTTAACAGCAGATGGCGCTATACGCTACTTTTTAGCAGCAGATTGCCGTATTCGCTAGTTTTTAACAGCAGATGGCGGTATATGCTAGTTTTTAACAGCAGATTGCTGTATTCGCTAGTTTTTAACAGCAGATTGCCGTATTCGCTAGTTTTTAAACAGCAGATGGCACTATATGCTAGTTTTTAACAGCAGACAGCGCTCTAAGCGCTCTTAAAAAACTATGCTAAGAATTAATTCTAGAGACTCAGCTCTGGTCTGCAGAGTCTCAGGTCAACAGCCCGATGCTCTTGTGCTTCCGAATGTTCCTGAACCTGCTGTGTGGAAGTGTGGAAACCTCCTGAGGAGTCGAGGATCTCACCGCTGGTCCTGGGATTCCTGGAAGACCTTGAGGACCCGGCTTCCCAGAGGTCCCCTGCCCACCCACCGGCCCCGGCTTCCCCATAATGCCCTCGTATCCCGGAGCGCCCTGAAAGCAGAAAACACAGAAAACATGAGCACAAACATGTCTGGCAGCATCAGTGAGCAGATCTTCTTCTCTGAGGTCTGCTGATCAGCTCCTTAAGGTGATGCACAGAAGCAGATGTAAACTCAATGAGGATGGTGTGTTTCAGCTGCCGGCCAGACCTCTGGAATGCATCATCTGCTCAGCCCAACTTTCACACGTCATTTATTAATGCTTGTTTTATATTTGAAAGAAAATCTGGCTGAATTCCTCAGCATAGTCAAATAATGAACGTTCAGTATATGCAATGACTACAGCAGCACCGGGTCACATGCTCGTCAGTGTGCAAAATGCAGGATATACAGATTAAACATTCATTCAGCTCCTCCCTGAACAGGTATAATGCATATTTAACTGTCTCTTGGGTAATGTCATGTGTTTATTGTGAAGTGTGCTGCATATGTTCCAGCAAACGTGTGTAGACTGCTGAGTGTAAGTGTGTGTCGTACACTCAGTGTGTGTCACTACTGTGAAAGATCAGCAACACACTTTATTAAAGATCAGCTGTTCATGCAGAGGTTGCTGTTATTTCAAGGCTGTTTACATTCACATTATAGCTTAAAATACAACACAACACACACCTGTCGGTCTCTTAGAGGAGGTTAATTATAATATAGCCTATATTTTATCTACGACACAGCCCTGCAGTAAATGAGGTTACTCTGATGAGTTCATATCAGTGCTCACTCACGCCGTGTAGATCAGATAAACATCCGTCAGTAATCCACTCCAACCTCCAAATATTTATGACAAATTTTGATTGCACATGTTGATCAAGGTGTGTGTGTGTGTGTGTGAGAGAGAGGGAGCACTGAGAGCTGCATCAGAGCGAGCTCATTAATATTCATGACCATTCCAAATATGGTCAATACGGAGCTTCTGATTCAGGGGTATTGTATAGGCTATTTCAATCTGGTGATGTCATTGGCTTATGAACATTTCCTGCTCGTTATCAAACTATTTCATAACTGTAACAAGAGACAATTCAAGCATAAGCTAATGTTAAACAGCTCTCATAACATTATTGAGCAATATGTGGCTCTTTCTGAAGCTAGAGAAACTAACAGTGTAAAACAGGAAGTTCACCGGGACCATTGGTTTGTTTACATCCCTCAAAATGGTCAATAGAGTGATGAATGAGCACTTCAGGAGATTTTTATCAGTCTATTAAGGCATATACCTCCTACTTTTTTATCTTTCTATTTGTTAATTGTTTGTCCAGCCCTGGCTGCTTTAAAGCTCAACTCAGTGAGCAGTGAGAAGAGCGCGTCAGTGCTGGATTATCACTGAATCAACTCACCTTGTCTCCCTTCAGCCCCGGCCGCCCTTCTTTCCCAGGAGGACCCAAGTGACCCTAAAGAAACGTGCAGAGCGTTAAACACACAGCTCATAAACACACAAACAGCACTGATGAACACACACTCACCCTCCGCCCTGGTCTACCCGGAGGTCCTGGTTCCCCGAAGGGTCCTGGAGGGCCCTGATCAGCACAGTAATGAACAGCAGATTCACACCACTGACACCTCCATACCAGCTGTACAGTACACCGGAACTACACACACACACACACACACACACACACACACACACACACTCACACACACACACACACACACACACACACTCACACACACACTCACACTCACACACACACACACACACACACACTCACACACACACACACACACACACACACACACACACACACACACACACACACACACACTCACACACACACACACACACACACACACACACACACACTCACACACACACTCACACTCACACACACACACACACACACACACTCACACACACACACACACACACACACACACACACACACACTCACAGGTTTCCCCGGATCTCCAGCATCTCCTTTAGATCCAGCAGTCCCGTCGATGCCCTGAGGGAACAGATGACCTATATCACCATGCGCTGTTCACTGTGCAGATCTGAGATGAGTGTGAAGGTACTCACGTTTACACCCGGCTCTCCAGGAGCGCCCATGTCTCCAGGAAGACCAATCGGGCCCTGTGGAGCGAGAAAGCCAGAGTGGTGTTGCTGTGAAATCTGAATGTACTCTGTTATCTGTATAGCTGTCTTTGTTCTATCTGTGGACATCATCAATTACTGAAATTGTCCTCATCAACTTTAATGAAATACCATAACCTTCCCCTCTCAGTCATTTTTTTCACTTCCTGGTTACATGGTGTTCCATTAGGGTGGAGCTATCAGACATTTAGGGCGGAGATATCAATCACTTAGGGTAGGTCTATCAGTCATTTAGGGTGGGGCTATCAGACATTTAGGGCAGAGCTATCAGACATTTAGGGCGGAGCTATCATTGATTAAGGGTGAGACTATCACACATTTAGGGCGGAGCTATCAGACATTTAGAGCGGGGCTATCAGACATTTAGAGCGGGGCTATCAGACATTTAGAGCGGGGCTATCAGACATTTAGGGAGGAGCTATCAGTCATTTAGGGCGGAGCTATCAGTGATTTAGGGCAGAGCTATTAGTGATTTAGGGCAGGACTATCACACATTTAGGGCGGAGATATCAATCACTTAGGGTAGGTCTATCAGTAATTTAGGGTGGGGCTATCAGACATTTAGGGCGGAGCTATCAGTGATTTAGGGTGGTATTATCACACATTTAGGGCGGAGCTATCAGTCATTTAGGGTGGGATTATCACACATTTAGGGCGGAGCTATCAGTCATTTAGGGTGTGGATATAAGACATTTACCACGGATCTATCAGTCATTTAGGGTGGAGCTATCAGTGATTTAGGGCAGAACTATCAGTGATTTAGGGCGGGACAATCACACATTTAGGGCAGAGCTATCAGTCATTTAGGGTTGGGCTATGAGTCATTTAGGGTGGGGCTATCAGACATTTAGAGTGGGGCAAGCTATTAGTCATTTAGGGCAGAGAGATTATTTATTTAAGGCGGGGCTATCATTCATTTAGGGTGGGGAAATTATTTATTTAGAGCGGGGCTATCAGACATTTAGAGCGGGGCTATCAGACATTTAGGGCGGAGCTATCAGTAATTTAGGGCAGAGCTATCAGACATTTAGGGCGAAGCTATCAGTCATTTAGGACGGAACTATCAGTCATTTAGGGCGGAGCTATCAGACATTTAGGGCGGAGCTATCAGTCATTTAGGGCAGAGCTATCAGACATTTAGGGCGAAGCTATCAGTCATTTAGGGCGGAGCTATCAGTCATTTAGGGCGGAGCTATCAGACATTTAGGGCGGAGCTATCAGTAATTTAGGGCGGGACTATCATTAATTTGTTGTGGGGCTATCAGTCATATAGGGTGGAGCTATCAGACATTGAGAGTAGGACTATAGTCAATATTCCATCAACTTTTGTTGTTAGCAACAATTCAGTTGATTTAAAGAATGAATCCACTGCTCTTCAGTTTTTCTGATTTCAGCTAAAAAAGGAAAATCTTAACTTCTTGATGGCAACTTTAAGTTGAATAATTAATCTGTGCAGCAATAAATGTTCTGCTCATCTTTAATTTTCAGCCTGAGAATCTGCTCCTGTGTTTGAATTGGCTATTTCTGTTAATGTTAACCTGAGGGTTTCCATAGCAACTGCATTATAATAACCCCTCTTCCTGATAGTTTGCTATGATGGGGTATGCATAATGATGCTCAAAGGTAAGCCCCGCCCCCTACTCAATATTCAGTTTCAGTTGTAAGTACTTCCACATCATGAGGACTACAACACCCCAGGGCAGATCTTCCAGCACTTGGTGAGTTTGTGTGGGCTACTGCTGATAAACACAGAGTGTCCCTCCACAGAGAGATGAGGGTCCGTCACGGCACTGACCCCGTTGCCCTTCGCTCCGTCTTCTCCAGAGGCTCCTCGGGCTCCTGCTGAGCCAGCAGCTCCGGGGGGTCCAGTGTCTCCTTTCTCCCCCTGCTCACCCTTCTCCCCCTGACAACACACACACACACACACACACACACTCACACATGCTGCAGTGGTGATACAGCAATAGATGAACCTCACACAGGAAGTTCAGGAAAGCAGGATGGACTCACTGCGCTGCCAGAAACACCAACTGCTCCAGGATCACCAGACTCGCCATCTTCCCCCTGTCAACCATCATCATCATCATCATCATCATCATCAGCTCATGCTAAACATGCTAACGTCTGGATCATCAGGTGACGTACCTTCTCACCGACTCCACCGGGCTGACCTCGCACTCCAGGACGTCCAGGAGGACCCTGAAACACACGTGTGTAAATGTGCTGTTGCTCACTGCTAGTGATTTACAGACCTCCACACAGCGGTCAGTGGACATGACTCCACCTCTACATTAATCTAATTTGCATATTTAAATTAGACATTTGTCTGATTCAGTCGACTATTAGCTCCTCATTCCCAGATCTGCGTAACTTAAACACAAGATGTGTGTGTTTACCTGTCCACCAGAGGGCCCCTGAGCTCCTCTAGGACCAAACTGACCAGGAGGACCCTGCAAACACACACACACACACACACACACACACACACACTGAAGCTGATATCCTCAACATGAGCTGATCAACACAGACCGATCAATCATGAACTCACCAGCAGACCAGAGTTCCCGCTCTCTCCTTTCTCTCCAGGAGGACCAGGCATTCCCTACACACACACACACACACACACACACACACACACACACACACACACACACACACACACACACACACACACAGGTGAGTTTAGTTTGAGTCTTTAATCAGACAGAGGATCAGTGTTTAGTGCTGGTGTACCTGCAGTCCCCCCGGGCCCCTGGAGCCCTTGAATCCTCGGGCCCCTTCGTCTCCTTTCTGTCCGTACATGCCCTGCTGTCCTGTAGGCCCGACCTCACCATCCACACCCTGACACACACACACACACACATACTTAATCACACACTCCAAACACACGGTGAGGAGATGAAGACGCCCAGTTTCCCCTTATTAAACCCACTCACCGGCGCTCCTGGCTGCCCCTCAGGCCCCTGAGAGCCGACTGGACCTGGAGGCCCCTGAGTGCAGATTCACATCATCAGTGACACTTGGACATGTGTGTGTGTGTGTGTGTGTGTGTGTTTTAGTTCAGTCACTCACTGATTCTCCTTTGTCTCCTTTGCTGCCTTTCTGTCCTGGAGCTCCAGTTTCCCCCTGACACACACACACACACACACACACACACACACACACACACACACACACACACACACAATTAAAAGAATTCAGAAGATCAACATGATCATCACAGCGGTCACCTATCATTGAGCTCGGAAAATATGCAAATATTTATACGGTAGAATCACATCCCTGAGGGTTAAAGGATTGAGGACACCAATATTAGCACTGGGACAAATGAGTTAATAAAACACTACAACAACACTGGATTACAGTAGACCGTCACCTTTCTTTAGGCTGTGTCCACACATATACAGGTCCTGTAATACACTGAGATTTCATCACCTTTGTTTTTAAAATAATCACTGTCCAGATGAAGACGCATGAGCGCACTGTAATGCATGTTAACCAACAGGGGGCGCTGCAACCCTTGTGTGCTGGGCTCACACCAAACGCGGATGCTAGTATGAGTTTGACGTGAGTAAATTGCACATGTCAGTGCAGACCTGAGTACAGAGGAGCATTACCACAACACAGAACACATGAGGTGTATTTCACTGCCGTGTTCTCCTCAATCCTGTCTTCTGTGTTTGCTTTCAGGCAACTTAAACTGCGATATCGTGTGGAGAATCTGTGTGGAAGACATGGGGGTGTTGAAATATGCCTTCATCACCTTGTCTCCATCCTCTCCTGGGGGTCCTGGAGGGCCGGCTGCTCCTGGTAGTCCCACAGGCCCCTGCTCACCATCCTGTCCTGCAGGTCCGATCAGACCTTTGTCTCCCTGACAACACACACACAGTTACACACACACACACACACATACAGGTCTTCAGGTGTGGAGGCGTGCCTTACTGGCTCTCCCTTCTCTCCCATTGGTCCGGGCCCTCCGCTGGTTCCAGGTCGACCAGGCTGACCAATGGCACCAGCCAATCCAGGGGGTCCTCGTTCACCTGTGGGCCCCTGGGAAGAAAAGCAGACCGATTATTTCAGGGAATATATCCATGAGTGTTGAGAGATTACTTAAGATACTGAGATCTGAACACATACAGCAGGTCCTGGGGGCCCGATTGGCCCCGTCCCTCCCTTTAATCCAACTGGCCCCTACACGAGAGAACACAGGTCACATGACAAACCTGGCCAATCAGAAAGCCTGACAGAGGACAGAAGGTGTTCTTAGGTTACCATGGCACCCGGTGCTCCACGACTGCCACGGAAGCCCTTCAGACCTGTGGGACCGTTCTTCCCGGGAGTGCCTTGACCTCCAGGATCCCCCTGATGACCGAACACACCGAAGTTATGACTGAAGGAAGTCATGAGTGCTAAAAAGGGAAGTTCTCAATGCTCAAAAGGATTTTCTCACCTTTGAACCCTCCTTCCCTGCGGCTCCAGGTAAACCTTGCTCTCCAGCAGGTCCTGGGGATCCCGGGTGTCCTCGTTCCCCCATCGGTCCAGTTTCTCCTGTATTACCCTGCAAAAATACAGAATAGAAAATCAGCTGAATAGAAACGAGTCCTAAACTGCACCTCAGACTGCAGCATACGGCTAAAGAGGAGGATGTGAACTGTGACGGCGAGCTCACCTGAGGACCAACGACACCGGTTGGCCCTGGAGGACCCGTCTTGCCTTGGAAACCCTGTTGGAAATCAATCCATCAGTACCGAACAGGTAAACAACAGATCATCAAGCAAACATCACACACTCTCTCAGTCACGGAAACCGTCTTCTGTAGTTTCTGTGTTAGACTCACCGGCTCCCCCCGCTGGCCTGGATGACCCGGCAGCCCGTCCTTCCCTGCGGGCCCCTGAGAAGAATAATGTGCTGAGGATGACCCAGAATATGCTCATATGTGTTGTTTCAGCATGTTCGATGGGTCACTTACATTCGGTCCTTTGGGGCCCATCTCTCCAACACGTCCCTGAGGCCCTTGTGGACCCTGCAGTTCACACGCATGTGCATTACTCACAGTATCAGACGCCTGAGTGAACACATTCCCTTACATCCATCTCATTACTCACAGTAAACAGCATCCTTAGTGTTTATTTCCAGGTTCAGGTGTTCAGTGTGGACTGGAATATGTGACCCTATGCGTCAGGTGTGTGTGTGCTTCAGTGTGAGTGTGTGTGTTGATGCTTCTGTCA
This sequence comes from Danio rerio, assembly GCF_052040795.2. NCBI lineage: Eukaryota > Metazoa > Chordata > Actinopteri > Cypriniformes > Danionidae > Danio > Danio rerio. Next base: position 61,610,025 of record NC_141021.1, read on the forward strand.
GTCTATGTCTCTCCTGTCTCTGTTCATCTAGAACTCCACATCTATAATCCTCTTAGTCTATGCTGACATCATCTTCAGCAGCTCAAACACTCTAATGGCTAATGGACAGACGGCTGCTTCTCACTCAGGCCTGCTGGACATGCTAATGAGATGGAGACTAGTGGGCGGGGCTTTCCCCCTCTTAATGATGACACGTACAAAGGGAAAATGTCAATCACAGTGTTTCAGCATCAAGTCTGATCAGAACAAACTCAGTTCAGTACTGCTGAGCATTAGAGCTGCTGGAGAGACACCCGAGAGGCTGATGTGTGTGTGTCTGTGTGTGACACTTACTCTGTCTCCTGTGGACCCCGGAGGGCCATCGTGTCCTGAAGTCCCCTAAAAACACACACCGTTACCATCATCAGAACAGTAATATGAGGAACACACCGCTCACTGCCGCTCCAGCTCTGACCTTGTCTCCTGATTTACCGGTGGGTCCTCGTGCACCTCTGGCTCCTCGAGCACCCTGACCACACACACACACACACACATATAAGTGAGACTGGACAGGACTCGTGTGGGACTCCTCAGCAGTGTGGATGGAGACACTTACATTGGGGCCCCTCTGACCTGCGGCCCCTGCAGGACCCGGTGGACCCTGAGAAACACACACACACACACACACACACACACACACACACACACACACATCAGTGCACACTGGCAATGCATGCATTAAAGGTCCCGTGAGGAGCTCTGAAATGTGCATTGTTATTGGAAGTTTGACGTAATCTCCACGAATGAAGAGAGGGCGGGACATATAGTAGCTCCGCCCCCTTTTTAAGTTTTCTCACAGCTCTGCCAGTGAGAGAAATTGAGCCTAAGTGCATCAAATAAACAGCCAATGAGAAGAAGGGGGCGGGGCATGTCAGACACTAGAGAGCATTTGATTGGTCAGAAGACTTGATGAGAAACTAAGTATGAGGATATACAAAACAATTACTGCTCCATTTAGGCCAGGGGCGTTCAAACTCGGTCCTGGACGGCCGCCGTCCTGAAGTTTAGCTCCAACTTCCTTCAACACACCTGCCTGGAAGCTTCTAGTACACCTAGAAAGAGCTTGATTAGCTGCTTCAGGTGTGTTGAATTGGAGTTGGACTAAAATAAGCAGGACACCAGCCCTCCAGGACCGAGTTTGGATGCTTTCGTTTAGGCGGAAGAGACGAGCGGCACCCTGTAGATGTTTATATCAGGGGAGTTTTGCCTCCGTTTTGGAGACTCTAGATTAGAGATATCCTTAAGACTGACACACTGATACTAACATCTAAAATAAGAAGTTCACGAGACCTTTAGCACGAGTCCTCACAGTTCTGTGTTGTGTAATCGTGTCTTAATAATCACCTTCTTTCCTTTTTCTCCAGGAACTCCGACAGCTCCAGGAAAACCATCGCCACCCTGAGAGGAGAGCAGCGGTTATTCTCCTTTACTTTAATTAATGATGTCATCTATCATTCATTCCTTCATCGTCTGCTTTTCCTCATCTCACCTTCTGGCCCTGACGTCCTGGATAACCAGGCAGACCCGGGACCCCCAGCTTCCCCTGACAGGAGAGAAACACACAGGGTAAACCAGACAGAGAACACCAGGAGAACACAGAAATCATGCAGATATCCAAACATCCTGAAATCAACACGAGCAGAACATACAGTGCTGTTTCAGACATGAAGAGTCAACATGAAGAGAGATTCTCCATAAAACAACAAAACAATCTGACAAAACTGTGTGTGTGTGTGTGTGTGTGTGTTCAGTACAGGTCTCTTTACTCCTTTCTGTGGATTAATGCATGCTATATCGTCTCAGGTGGTTTCACCTTTTCTCCGGCGATGCCTGCGGGTCCAGGTTCACCCAGAGGGCCACTCTGGCCTTTGGGGCCCTCAGGACCGTCCTCACCACGCATGCCCTGGGCCCCCGCGTCCCCCTGATGGAGACACAGCAGACTCACAGCAACTCTTGTGTGTTTTATAAGTGTACTCTCGTGTGTGTGTGTGTGTGTGTGTCATTACATTGTCTCCTTTAGCTCCCATTTCTCCTTTGGCTCCAGGAAATCCGTCTTCACCCTGAACAACACACACACACACACACACACACACAAACACACACACACACACACACACACACACACACACACACACACACACACACACACACACACACACACATCAGTTGATGAAAGTGTTCTGCACAGTGGTGTTCACTGCACATGATGATCTCAGGGCTGAAACACACACACACACACATAAGCCAAACGGCGAACACTGACGAAACACAACTGTGTTCTCTCTTCGCGTCTGGACCAGAAGCTGCTCGTGAACACACCAGACGGAGGACAGCGCATGAGGAGAGGATCAGTCCTGCAGATCTGCCTGCTCATCTGCTCATCCTCTGCTGACGTCACGCTCGCGTACTGACTCGCTGCTGAATCGACCAATCATGTAGAAGACACCACACAGAATCACTGCACTGACGCTGAGCGATGAACCAGCAAAACTCACCGGTCGACCATCAGCTTATATGTGTGTGTGTGTCAGTAGATGCTACAGATGTGCTGCTGTTTGCAGATGATGACTGACCTTCTCTCCTTTACTGCCCTTCAGTCCTCTGAGCCCATCAGCACCCTACACACACACACACACACACACACACACACAGAGTCAGTGCAAGTACACGCACACACACACACACACACACACACATAACTTGCACAGTAAAAAGAAGTACACGCACACACACAAAGAGTACAGGTGCACACACACACACACACACACACACACACACACAGTGACAGAGCAATCAGTACTTTGACTCCTCTGGCTCCAGGATATCCCACAGGCCCTTGAACTCCTGCTGCACCCTTCAGGACACACACAGTAAGAGTCAGTGAGATGCACACACACACACACACACACACACACACTGACACTCACAAACACAGACTCACCGGCAGACCCTTTTCCCCTGGCGGCCCCTCTCGTCCTGGATGGCCCTGTGTGCAGTGCATGATGAGAACAGCAGAGGGCAGCAAACACACACACACACACACACATCAGCACAGCATGCATTCACACTCACCGGGGGCCCGTCCACTCCAGGCAGACCCTTCATTCCCTTCTTCCCCTGCGGCCCCTGTGGCACAAACACACCTGTATGAGTCTCACACACAAACACACACACACACACGCGCACACGCACACACACACACACACACACACACACACACACACACACGCACACGCACACGCACACGCACACACACACACACACAAACTGCTAGAAATGGATCTACAGGGCCTCTATTGAAGAAATCAAGAACCCAAACCTTTTCTCCTGGCACTCCGACTGGCCCTTGAGGTCCAGGAAATCCCTGCAGAGCAACAGCAAAACATCAGGAGTGTGTGTTTGTGTGTTTATGTGTATGTGTGTGTGTGTGTGTGTGTACCTGGAATCCTGGGTTCCCCTGCTGTCCTGGAGCTCCGGGTTCTCCAGGCGGCCCCTGTGTGAACACAAGAGGGTGATGATGATGTCATGAGTGTGATGATGCCATGAGTGTGATGATGTCATGATGTTGATAATGTTATGATGATGTCCTGAGTGTGATCATGATGATAATGATGATGCCATGATGATGGTTATGATGTCATAAGTGTGATGATGTCATAATGACGATGTCATGATGATGATGTCATAAGTGTGATTATATGATGATGATCTCATAAGTGTGATGATGATGATGTCATTATGATGATGTCATGAGTATGATGATGTCATGATGATGTCATGAGTGTGATGGTGTCATGATGATGATGTCTTAAGTGTGATTATATGATGATGATGTCATAAGTGTGATAAGTTCATTATGAAAATGTCATGAGTGTGATGATGTCATGAGTGTGATGGTGTCATGATGATGATGATGTCATAAGTGTGATGATGTCATGATGATGATGTCATGAGTGTGATGATGTCATGATTATGATGTCATAAGTGTGATGATGTCATGAGGATGATGTCATGTGTTATGGTGTCATGATGATGATGATGTCATGAGTGTGATGATGTAATGATTATGGTTATAATGCCATGAGTGTGATGATGTCATGATGATGTCATAAGTGTGATGATATGATGATGATGTCGTGAGTGATGATGATGTCATGATGATGATGTCATGAGTGTGATGATGTCATGAGGATGATGTCATGAGTGTTATGGTGTCATGATGATGATGATGTCATAAGTGTTATGATGCCATGATGATGAGGATGATGTCATGAGTGTGATGATGTCATGATGATGATGTCATTAGCTCCAGGTTCTCCAGCATCTGTTTGTACTCACCAGGTTCCCCTTTGAGCCCTGAACGCCATCAATCCCACGAATACCCTGACAAACACACAAGATACACATGATGCTGCGTCTCTCACACACACACACACACACACACACACATACACACACACACACACACACACACTGCTAAATGTAGTGGTGCCCGTCTGCTTACCTGCTGTCCTGGAGGACCTGGAAGACCCCTCTGACCCGTCAGCCCCGCCAGACCCTAAGACACACACACACAGTGAGCCTCTAACACACACACACACGCACATACATCAGTGTATCAGTTTTGATGATGATGGAGGTCAATATTCACACACAGGTTCTCCTGATTGACCTCTCGGCCCTGGCTGACCATCAGAACCCTGAGGAAGAGTCAAATAATCACTGTCAGCCTCGTCTCACACACACACACACACACACACAAAGAAAGAATGTGCAAGAAATGTTCACTGACTTTTTCTCCAGGGGCTCCTGGGGGTCCGACTGGCCCTTTCTTGCCTGTATCTCCCTAAACACACACACACACACACACACACACACACACGAGATGAATGTTTCTGAGCTGATGAATATTGAGTGATGATCAGGTTAATGTGTGCTAATGAGTGTTTTACCCGGTGACCCTTGTTTCCAGGCAGACCTGGTAAACCATCAAAGCCTCTGTCCCCCTGATAAACACACACACACACACACACATGAGTTAAACACTGAGATATGATTAAATAAAGTGAAATGGAGTATCGTTCATACAACACAACACAACACACAACACTACACACTAAACAATACTACACACACTATCACATACCTTCACTCCAGTCTCTCCAGGCTCACCTCTGCCTCCATCCATCCCACCACGACCCTGAACACACACACACACACACACACACACACACACACACACACACACACACACACACACGCATCTGCTTGAACAACTGAAATTCACCCATTTGTGTGTGCATGCTTGTGTGTGAGTATGTGTGTGTTTGTGTGTGTGCACATGCATTTGTGTGCTTGTACGTCCGTGGTTCTGTGTGTGTGTGTGTGTGTGCATTTGTGTGTGTGTGTGTGTGTGGTTGTGTGTGTTTGTTTGTGTGCATTTTTTTCTGTGTGTGTGTATGTGTGTGTGTGTTTGTGTGAACTCACATGCATGTTTGTTTGTTTTTCTTCATGTGTGTTTGTGTGTGCTTGTTTGTGTGCATGTGTGTGTGTGTGTGTATGTAGATAATACTCACCCTCTTGCCTGGTTTCCCGTTCTGTCCTGGAGCCCCCAGCACACCTCGGGGACCCTAAATAGTCACACACACACACACACCCACACACACACAAACACACACACAAACACACACACACACACACAGAATGCTCATCAGCACTGCAGTGATGACGCTAGACACTGGTGTAAAGCACACACTCCTGCATATTCACACTGATTGTACACTACAGTGGTGTTTGACACTGGATGGTGTGATGTCGTACCGGCGGTCCTGTGAGTCCATGATCCCCCTTCAGACCCCGCGGCCCCGGAGAGCCCTAACAGAAGTACACACAAACAGAGATACACACATATGCAAACACACATGCTTACACACACAGGCACAAACACACACACACACACACACACAAACAAACACATATGTAATCATGATATTGAACTGTTTGCTATTCATTCAAGCACACTGACCAGTGGTCCCGGACGTCCGGTCAGTCCCAGCGGTCCTGGCGGCCCCTTCAGAGACAGCTGAACACAGGCGTCAGTGTTACAAACACAAACTCAACTGAATGCTGTAGAGTTACTGTAGTAATACTGTAGATGTACTGTAGTAATGCTGTAGAGTTACTGTAGTAATGCTGTAGAGTTACTGTAGTAATGCTGTAGAGTTACTGTAGTAATACTGTAGAGTTACTGTAGTAATGCTGTAGAGTTACTGTAGTAATACTGTAGAGTTACTGTAGTAATGCTGTAGAGTTACTGTACTAATGCTGTAGAGTTACTGTAGTAATACTGTAGAGTTACTGTAGTAATGCTGTAGAGTTACTGTAGTAATGCTGTAGAGTTACTGTAGTAATACTGTAGAGTTACTGTAGTAATACTGTAGAGTTACTGTAGTAATGCTGTAGAGTTACTGTAGTAATGCTGTAGAGTTACTGTAGTAATACTGTAGAGTTACTGTAGTAATGCTGTAGAGTTACTGTAGTAATACTGTAGAGTTACTGTAGTAATGCTGTAGAGTTACTGTAGTAATGTTGTAGAGTTACTGTAGTAATACTGTAGAGTTACTGTAGTAATGCTGTAGAGTTACTGTAGTAATACTGTAGAGTTACTGTAGTAATGCTGTAGAGTTACTGTAGTAATACTGTAGAGTTACTGTAGTAATACTGTAGAGTTACTGTAGTAATGCTGTAGAGTTACTGTAGTAATACTGTAGAGTTACTGTAGTAATACTGTAGAGTTACTGTAGTAATACTGTAGAGTTACTGTAGTAATACTGTAGAGTTACTGTAGTAATACTGTAGAGTTACTGTAGTAATACTGTAGAGTTACTGTAGTAATACTGTAGAGTTACTGTAGTAATACTGTAGAGTTACTGTAGTAATACTGTAGAGCAGTAGTTCTCAAACGTTTTTCATCAAGTAGCACCTCAGAAAAAAATTGTCTTTCCAAGTACCACCAAAATTAGCAGTATTGAAATACAATAGCGCAGTAGGCCCAGTAAAGCAGCTACAGCTCTGCACAGTTATAAAACGTGGCAGATTACCTCAGACATATAGGCTATATGTCATATGACATATTATATACATCATTTTTGATAAATTTTGAAAAGTGTGTAGCATGTACATGACATATTTCATTCCTCCGCGTACCACTAGGAGGAAGCCTGCGTACCACTAGTGGTACACACATCACAGTTTGAGAACCACTGCTGTAGAGTTAGTGTAGGTGCTTCAGCATCAGTAGTGTCAGTGTAGAGTTGGTGTAGAGTCTGACCTTAGTGTGCTGCAGGATAGCTTGAGCCTGAGCTTCTTGAGCTGAGATTACAGGACCCAGACGAGCATCACCACCAGACTGAAACTACACACACACACACACACAGACACACGCGCACACACACACACACACACACACACACACACACACAGTTATAATACAGTAGACATGAGTGTCAGTTGATGTGATGTGGTGTTTGTTATGATTGACAGGTGGTCACACACACACCGGTAGCATCAGCAGGTTTCCTGGAGGACCCGGTATCCCATCAGCCCCTGCTAACCCTTGCCGGCCCTCAGGACCCTAAAAACAGACAGACAGGTGAGGGTGTGTGAAGTGCTGATGATCATGAGGAATGTGTGTGTGTGTGTGTCTCACAAGGTCTCCTGGATCTCCTATTCGTCCTGGGGGTCCCGTCGGGCCACGCTCCCCCTGCGGCCCCTGCAGAAACAAACAAACACTTGTGTGTCACTTGCACACACTGGACACAAAGAAAACACACTTGTGCTGTGTGTGTGAGGAGATGGTACCTCAACACCAGGAAGACCCGGGGGTCCCGTTACCATGGTTCCCTCACCCAGCACTGCCGGCTCACCCTTCTCTCCTTTCTCTGGGCCACGAGACTGAAAGAGGAGACATGGATGAGGACACACACACACAGAGATGTACACAAAAAGACAGAGAGACACACACACACATAGATGGACCAACACAAACACACACACAGAAACACACCTAGACACACACACACACACACACACACAAACACACTGACAGGTACCTGGCTGCTGAAGTGCTGGTCCTGTCTCTCTGCGGGCCGGTACTCGTACTCCACATACTCATCATACTCAGTGTACTCCTTCACATACTCCGTCCCATTCTCTGAGTCCTCATACTCCAACAACTATATACACACATATACACAAACAACAGAAAAACACGTGCACACACGCACACGCACACACACACACGCACACACACACACACGTATGTAAATAGACACAAATACACACTATGAAAAGATCAAAGCAAAAAAACATGAGTAATGAAGGAATGGCAGAAGATATGCAAATAAGATATGTAAATGAGATATGTAAATGAGCGCAGATGCTGACCTCATACTCAGTGCTGTTCTGGTCTGCATTGGGCAGGTCACTGTAGAGGTCACTGTAGAGGTCATCCTCAAACTCCTCCTCCACAGGCTTCCTCTGTGGCCTGTTGACCTGAACACATACAACACTGAGCTCAGAGCAGAGCATGCACACACACACACACACACACACAAAAACACAAACATACACACTCAAAAAAACACACGTTAACACACACACACTTCAACAAACACACTTCTACTCAAACACCTTCATCCATGCTGTATAATGAGCATCACACACTGAGCTGATCTGAGAACAGTGTTTGTCTGCTGTGGCTGTAAATCACACACACACACACACACACACTTTGGCTGCAGGCCTGAACAACATGTTAAACACACACTCGCTCCACAGCCAACACCGCAGGATTGATGACACACTGACAGTCACCGCACGCACGCACACACACACACACACACACACATACACACACACACACACATGCACTGAGGCGGAGTCCAGTGGGCGGAGCCATACCTCCACAGGGTCTAGTGATAGGCTGTTGTAGGTGAGGGCGGAGTCACAGTCAGGAATGTGGGTGTGGCAGTAATCAGCAGCAGCTCCGGGGTCTGGAGAGATTAACAACTGCTGGATCTCACCCTGACACACACACACACACACACACACACACACACACACACACACACACACACACACACACAGATACACATGTCAATATATACAGATACAGTTATAAAACACACACAGACATGAGTGTGTGTTGATGTCTGTATTAATACGTGTTTGTGTAATGATGTTTGTGTGTATTTACACATCAACCCACACATGCTCATCAATACACACGTGTGTGTGTGTGTGTGTTTCTGAATATATGTGTGTGTTTGTTAGTGTGTAGTTTATATTGACGTGTGTGTGTGTGTGTGTGTGTGTGTGTGTGTGTGTCCTCGTCCTGACCTCGAACACCTCCTCATCCAGCAGTCTGGTCCCGAACACCGTCACTCCTGCAGTGCTGACCTTCGGCTCCGGGCCCCTGGGCAGGTCAAGAGTCGCCACCTTCTGACAGTCCAGGTAGAGCGTGACCTTCTGACCCTCCACACTGTACGCCACGCGGTGCCACCTGGAGGTCACAGAGAGGTCACAGTGAGGTCCATGTAGAGCGTGACCCTCTGACCCCCTCGCTGTACATTTACATGAGCTCATTCAGCAGACGATACAGAAGTGCTTCAGCAGCACACACACACACACACACATGAGCTGGCACGCGCCTGATGCTGATTCACTTGATTTCAGCATACAAAGAGCAGAGTCACAGCAAGGTCAAGGTCACAGTGTGGTCAGCGGTCACAGTAAAGTCACAGAGAGGTCAGGGGTCACAACATCGTCAGTGAGGTCACACAGAGGTCAGGGGGTCACAATATGGCCAGTGAGGTCAGGGGGTCACAATATGGTCAGTGAGGACACAGAGAGGTCAGGGGGTCACAATATGGCCAGTGAGGTCACAGAGAGGTCAGGGGGTCACAATATGGTCAGTGAGGTCACAAAGAGGTCAGGGGGTCACAATATGGTCAGTGAGGTCACAAAGAGGTCAGGGGGTCACAATATGGTCAGTGAGGTCACAAAGAGGTCAGGGGGTCACAATATGGTCAGTAAGGTTACAGAAAGGGCAGGGGGTCACAACATGGTCAGTGAATTCAAGGGTCAAAACAAAGTCACCATTAGGTCACAGTAAGGTCATCATAAGGTCAGGTGGGCTACAAGTTCAAGGTCCAGATCACAGCGTGGTCACAGAGAGGTCAAGGGTCACAGAATGGTCAGTGAAGTCAAGGGTCACAGCAAGGTCAACATTAGGTCACAGTGAAGTCATATTTTGGTCAGATAGGTTACAGGAAGTGGTCAGGCAGATCACAGGTCACAGTGTAGTCACCGAAAGGTCAGGGGTCACAGTATGGTCAGTAAGGTCACAGAGAGGTCAGGGGGTCACAATATAGTCAGGGAGGTCAAGGGTCACAGCAAGGTCACCATTAGGTCACAGTGAGGACAGAAAGGTCACAGAGAGGTCATACTGTGGTCAGATAGGTCACAGGGAGTGGTCAGGGAGATCACCTGTCACAGTGTAGTCACCAAGAGGTCAGGAGTCATAGTATGGTCAGTAAGGTCACAGAGAGGTCAGGGGGTCACAGGGTGGTCCATGAGGTCACAGAGAGGTCATACTGCGGTCAGATAGGTCACAGGGAGGGGTCAGGGAGATCACAGTGAGGTCACCATGAGGTCTGACAGGCCACAAGTTGGTCCAGGAGGTCACACTGCAGTCTGATAGATCACAGTGTGGTCACAGAGGGGTCAAGGGTCACAGTATAGTCAGTGAGGTCAAATAGAGGTCAGGGGGTGGTCACAATATGTTCAGTTAATTCAAGGGTCATAACAAGGTCTCCATTAGGTCACAGTGAGGTCAGATAGGTAACAGGGTGGTCTATGAGGTCACAGGGAGGTCATACTGCGGTCACATAGGCCACAGGTAGTGGTGAGGGAGATCACAGTGAGGTCAGAGGTAACAGTGAGGTCAAATAGGCCACAAGTAGGCCCAAGAGGGCACACTGCAGTCTGATAGATCACAGGGTGGTCACTGAGGTCACAGAGAGGTGTGAGAGTACTCCAGGTGTTGAGGGGTGTTTCCAGCGCTCTGTGTTCAGTGTGACGCTCCTCCTGCTGTGCACAGCTCTGTCATGCAGACTCGTCCTCCTCAGCCTCAGCATCAGTGAACCCTCTGCTGGACGTTCCTCATCACCCCTCATCAGTGTTTCACAGAGGAGCCGAAATGACTTCCCCTTATTCATACACTCATGCTTGATGAGCTCCTCTGTAGCATACAGCGGTGTGTGTGTGTGTTTGGACTTGTGTCATCACTCACTTGCCGTCCGCCAGATTGATCTTCTTGAAGATGGGGTAGAGGTCAGGGCTGGGTCGTCCGCTCTGGTCCTCGTAGAGGAATACAGGTGATCGACCCAGCTCCACACCCAGCTGCTGAACGCCCTCGCTGTCATACACCGACAGCAGGAAACACTGAGCCCCGCGCCGCGCTCGCACCGTCAGCAGCACCGAGAAGTCCACCGGGAACTCAGAGTCTGGAACACACACACACACAGAGAAACACACTAATCAACAACACCGTCACACAAACACTAGCAGATATGTCCTCGTGACAGACAGAAGCAGGGCGTGATGTGTGTGTTTATGTTATGTCAATAAACAGTGTCATCTTTGCATTTAACTGAGCGAATGACACTCCAGTTGGTATAAGCATGCTGAAGTCTCATTCATGTGTCATATCATGATTATAAAGGCTTCATGAAAGTCTCCTTCAAGTGAAATGATGGCGAGTTTATCGACCGCTGTGGTGAAGTGAAGCAAAAATCCCCCAACAGGTGAATGTAGAACAGCTGAGGGTCTCGGGTATTCTCAGAGCTGTTATGAGCTGACTGAAGAGCGCTGCTTCATGAGCTGTTCTGCATAACACTCAATAAAATCAGCAGATATAAAATCAGCAAATGACATGAACAAAACACATGGCAGTCACAACAAAATGAGTGCAGAGCAACAGAGAAGCAGCCACAGACACACTGTGATCCGCCGCTGGTGTGTGTAGAGTACTTTACTGCAGCTTAGAATGTGACTCAACCAATCAGAATCAGACGGAAACTGCCCATTTTCTCAAGCATCAGACCCCTGACACACATGTATTTGATCATCTGTGAAGCTGCAGGCTTTGGGTATGTTTGTGTGAGTGTGTGTGTGAGTGTGTGTGTGCTTCATACCTGGGAAGAGCTGGCTGGTTGGCACACTAACTTGGATTTTCTTGTCAATCTTATAAGCCAGATCAGCCTCCTCTGAGCCCCGCCTACTGCTGCAGAGCCCCGCCTCCAAGGACACACCCTCCATGGACTCTGATAGGTCCAGAACCTTCAGCACATCGATGGGATTGGCTGCTGGAGACAACACTATCTGTTACTTTACAGTCTGATGGACAGAAATCAGATCCGCTCTCGTATGTGTGTGTGTGTGTGTGTGTGTGTGTGCGTGTGTAAATATCTGCATGCAGGTCCGGACTGGTCATACGTCTCTTCATATCAGCCCTGGAGCTTGTGAAACACACACATATTAACGTTCTCAGCATGGCTACACACACACACACACACACACACACACAAACACACACACACACAAATGTACTCAGCATTGCTACACACACACAGAGACAAGAAAAGCTGAACTCATTTGGAAAGACTTTCACAACAACCTACAGATCAAAGACACAACAGCAGCTGCAGGGGTGTGTGTGTGTGTGTGTGTGTGTGTGTGTGTGTGTGTGTGTGTGTGTGTGTGTGTGTGTGTGTGTGTCTGGGGGCCAGATGTGAATGAAAACAAGAGTGAATGAAAAAAATACTGTCCAGACAGAGTTTTAATTTGTGTTTTTATGAACACACACACACACACACACACACACACACACACACACACACACACACACACACACAGGTGAACATAAACACAAACACATAGGAGGACAACAAATACACAAACACACATTTGTAGACACGCTCATACACACAGACACACACACACACACACACATACACACACACCCACACCAACGTGCACGCACACACACACACACAAACGTGCACGCACACACGCATCATACACGAGAGGGTGCTCGCTGCAGAGCCATTTGAGGAGAGCTGAGCTCCAGAGAGGGGGAGCATGAGCTGTCGCTCCTCCTCCTGTAAGCTGTTTTAATGCGTACACCAACCCCACCCCTAACCCTACCCCCAGTGACATCACTCGTAGAAGAAGTGCAAAAAAGGTGGAGCTCAAGCTTAAGCTCCCCCTCGCTGGAGCTCAGCTCTCCTCAAATGGCTCTGCAGCGAGCACCACTTGTCATACACAGGCATGCAAACACATACACACACACACTCAAAAACACACAGAGGCACACAAACACACGTGTAATGTTGGTGAACTGCAGGAATGCGTCACAGATGGATATTCTTCAGGAGTGTGTCAGCAGAGTTATTAAAGTGTGTTTCCTCTGACCCCTCTCAGACCCTCACTTTAACCTCTGACCTTTCACTTTCACCCCTGATTCAGCAATCAGGAGCGTTAATGAAGACACAACATAAAAGCCTGACACACACACACACACACACACACACACACACACACACACACACACAGAGAGAGAGAGAGAGACAGTAAGTCTTCACCACAGAGTAAAACAAAGTAAAGCACAGAGTAAAGCACAGAGTAAAGCACAGGGTAAAGCACAAAGTACAACAGAGAGTAAAGCACAGAGTAAAGCACAGAGTAAAGCACAGAGTAAAGCACAGGGTAAAGCACAGGGTAAAGCACAGAGTAAAGCACAGAGTAAAGCACAGGGTAAAGCACAGAGTAAAGCACAGAGTAAAGCACAGGGTAAAGCACAGAGTAAAGCACAGAGTAAAGCACAGAGTAAAGCACAGAGTAAAGCACAGGGTAAAGCACAGGGTAAAGCACAGGGTAAAGCACAGAGTAAAGCACAGAGTAAAGCACAGAGTAAAGCACAGGGTAAAGCACAGGGTAAAGCACAGGGTAAAGCACAGAGTAAAGCACAGAGTAAAGCACAGAGTAAAGCACAGGGTAAAGCACAGGGTAAAGCACAAAGTACAACAGAGAGTAAAGCACAGGGTAAAGCACAGGGTAAAGCACAGAGTAAAGCACAGAGTAAAGCACAGAGTAAAGCACAGAGTACAACAGAGAGTAAAGCACAGGGTAAAGCACAGAGTAAAGCACAGAGTAAAGCACAGGGTAAAGCACAGAGTAAAGCACAGAGTAAAGCACAGAGTAAAGCACAGAGTAAAGCACAGAGTAAAGCACAGAGTAAAGCACAGAGTAAAGCACAAGGTAAAGCACAGAGTACAACACAGAGTAAAGCACAGAGTAAAGCACAGAGTAAAGCACAGAGTAAAGCACAGAGTAAAGCACAGAGTAAAGCACAGGGTAAAGCACAGGGTAAAGCACAAAGTACAACAGAGAGTAAAGCACAGGGTAAAGCACAGGGTAAAGCACAGGGTAAAGCACAGAGTAAAGCACAGAGTAAAGCACAGAGTAAATCACAGAGTAAAGCACAGGGTAAAGCACAGGGTAAAGCACAAAGTACAACAGAGAGTAAAGCACAAGGTAAAGCATAGAGTACAACACAGAGTAAAGCACAGAGTAAAGCACAGAGTAAAGCACAGGGTAAAGCACAGAGTACAACACAGAGTAAAGCACAGAGTAAAGCACAGAGTAAAGCACAGAGTAAAGCACAGAGTAAAGCACAGAGTAAAGCACAGGGTAAAGCACAGAGTACAACACAGAGTAAAGCACAGAGTAAAGCACAGAGTAAAGCACAGAGTAAAGCACAGAGTAAAGCAGAGAGTAAAGCACAAGGTAAAGCATAGAGTACAACACAGAGTAAAGCACAGAGTAAAGCACAGGGTAAAGCACAGGGTAAAGCACAGAGTAAAGCACAGAGTAAAGCACAGAGTAAAGCACAAGGTAAAGCATAGAGTACAACACAGAGTAAAGCACAGAGTAAAGCACAGGGTAAAGCACAGAGTAAAGCACAGGGTAAAGCACAGAGTAAAGCACAGAGTAAAGCACAGAGTACAACACAGAGTAAAGCACAGAGTAAAGCACAGAGTAAAGCACAGGGTAAAGCACAGAGTAAAGCACAGAGTAAAGCACAGAGTACAACACAGAGTAAAGCACAGAGTAAAACACAGAGTAAAGCACAGAGTAAAGCACAGAGTACAACAGAGAGTAAAGCACAGGGTAAAGCACAGAGTACAACAGAGAGTAAAGCACAGAGTAAAGCACAGGATAAAGCACAGAGTAAAGCACAGAGTAAAGCACAGAGTAAAGCACAGGGTAAAGCACAGAGTAAAGCACAGAGTAAAGCACAGAGCAAAGCACAGGGTAAAGCACAGAGTAAAGCACAGAGTAAAGCACAGGGTAAAGCACAGAGTAAAGCACAGGGTAAAGCACAGAGTAAAGCACAGAGTAAAGCACAGAGTAAAGCACAGAGTAAAGCACAGGGTAAAGCACAGAGTAAAGCACAGGGTAAAGCACAGAGCAAAGCACATGGTAAAGCACAGGGTAAAGCACAGAGTAAAGCACAGAGTAAAGCACAGAGCAAAGCACAGGGTAAAGCACAGGGTAAAGCACAGGGTAAAGCACAGAGTAAAGCACAGGGTAAAGCACAGAGTAAAGCACAGAGTAAAGCACAGAGCAAAGCACAGGGTAAAGCACAGAGTAAAGCACAGAGTAAAGCACAGAGCAAAGCACAGGGTAAAGCACAGGGTAAAGCACAGGGTAAAGCACAGGGTAAAGCACAGAGTAAAGCACAGAGTAAAGCACAGAGTAAAGCACAGAGTAAAGCACAGAGTAAAGCACAGGGTAAAGCACAGGGTAAAGCACAGGGTAAAGCACAGAGTAAAGCACAGGGTAAAGCACAGAGTAAAGCACAGAGTAAAGCACAGAGTAAAGCACAGAGTAAAGCACAGGGTAAAGCACAGGGTAAAGCACAGAGTAAAGCACAGAGTAAAGCACAGGGTAAAGCACAGAGTAAAGCACAGAGTAAAGCACAGAGTAAAGCACAGGGTAAAGCACAGGGTAAAGCACAGGGTAAAGCACAGAGTAAAGCACAGAGTAAAGCACAGGGTAAAGCACAGGGTAAAGCACAGGGTAAAGCACAGAGTAAAGCACAGGGTAAAGCACAGGGTAAAGCACAGGGTAAAGCACAGGGTAAAGCACAGGGTAAAGCAGAACTCTTGGATTGTTCAGTCGATGCTTCTCAGCTGAGCACAACACAATAAACTGTAGATTAGGAGTAACAGAAGACCCTGAGGTCTACAGATGATCAGTTGTGTTTTGCTGTAGGTGAAACTGATGCAGCTCATCCAGAATCTCTGTGTTTCATTTGAGGGGCAGACAGAACTGTGTGTCATCAGCACAACAATGGAACACGCGGCACTGGTTAATAACAGAACCGAGAGGCAGCATGTGAAGAGGAAACAGCACTCGGGCCCAGACAGAGCCCTGAGGAGCCCCCCTGGATGCAACACAGTGCGTGTAAAGCAAAGTTCTTATACTGTGTGAATTACAGCAGACTGAAGCTGCAGATCAGAGCTGTAGAGGAGCAGGGTTATCCTGCGCTGCATCACTCATTTGTGCAGCAGACGGAGCAGCAGAAAGCGTTTAGCGCAGCGCTCTGGAACGCCGGACAGCTTCAGACGTGTTGGGAATGTGTGGAAAAGCCCAGCGCCCTCATTCTTCCTCTGCAGATCTGAGAGTTGATGAACACACACCTGATGCCCCTGAGAGCCTGCGCTGAGATCTGAACATCTGCCTTCAGGACGGTCCAGACACAAGGACAGTCTCAGCATCACTGTGTGTGTGTATATGAGTGTGTGTGGAGATGCATGAGCTCACAGAAACATGCAGACGCAGAGACAGAATGAGAAACAGCTGCAACAGAAGATCAGTTCCAGACCAGCAGAACTAGAGCTGAGCTAATGAAGCTAGAACCCACACACACACACACACACACACACACACACACACACACACACACACACCGCAAAGAGAGTCTACTGTACAGCCAATATACAGGACTCATACTCGACTATCTGATATCATGCTCGACCATCTGTCTGTCTATCTGTTTATCTATATAAATGTCTATCTATCTATCTATCTATCTATCTATCTATCTATCTATCTATCTATCTATCTATCTATCTATCTATCTATCTATCTATCTATCTATCTATCTATCTATCTATCTATCTATCCATCCAGTTTTACAAATAAATGAATAATCTCACTTAGAACATCCTATTGACATAATATGAGTTCCCTGAACTGTACTTTATGATATGCATAACTCTTTAAACTATCTTTATCATCAGAGGAACAGACTGGAAAAATGTTCAGGCAAAGATTCACTAATATTCAGTAATATTATGCTGACCATCATTTCACTGCAACATCATATTTACATGTAGTTACTGTAATTCTGCAGTGTGATGATCAGCACTGTGAGGAGACACATGTTAACTAACAGCAATTAAACAGACATCTAAACACTGCCATCTTGACTAAAACAAGACTCAATTCAGGATATCAGTGAAAATCTAACAGACGTATAGAAGAACAGCCCAAACACTCAGATCATCAGATCCACAGATCACACATGCAGTCATTCAGTCCTGTCCATCTCATCACATTAGGGCAAGTTTTGTCTGTTAAATCTTCACTGACAGTCCACATTTTGCCTGGTTTTAGATGAGACGCCTATGTTTAAACATCTATTAGACATCTATTTTTAAATGTCTGTGCTCCTGGTGTCTGAGCTGAGGACTGTAGAGCTGTGCTGTACCTGCTAGTGTTGTGTTCTGCAGGAATAAAGCCATCAGCAGCGAGGAGACTCCAGTAATCCGGTAACTCTTCATCTTCATCCCGTTAGCAGCAGCGCACTGCTCGGCGCCCGTGTGTGTGTGCGCACCTGAAGAGAACAAAAAAACCAGGAGGAAAGAAAGAAAAAAAGTCCAACACCTTCATCCACCGACAGACTGAGCGACTGGAGCAGCTCCGCACCGCCTCACCTCATCCCCCCCCCCCCCTCTCTCCCTCTCTCTCTCTCTCTCTGTCTCAGGGTATTTCATGATATCTGAGAATGTGGCTCCTTCACGGCGGCTCTTCTATGAAAGTCCTCTGCATTAATGAATGCTCATTGGGAAGTTTAATTGGAATGCTGGGTGCTGTTTTCAATAATGCACTGTGTATCTGCGGGTGTGAATGTTCTGCTGAACACAGAGAGGTGTACTGCTGTTGGTCCATTTGGTAAACGTGCAGAGAGGCTACTGATTGGGAATGATGGAGACTTTGACACTGTTATTGACTTGTTTAAATGAAGCATTAATTGGAATATAAACGGTGTCAGCTCTCAGGAAATGTACGTCAATCTAAACTGAAATGGTGTGTGAATGAAGCTTTGTGTACGTTGTGTGAAGAGAACACGCTATATTTCGACTGGTGATGTTTGATGATCGGATGCTTTTGTGACATTGTGTAAAATGTGTCTTTGCCTTTCAAGATTTAATGTAAACTAAAGAGGTTTCAAGAGTTGACCCTCAGCTGATGATTGACTATAAAGCGTGTTTGGCATGCTGTCCTGGTAGAGAGACCTGAGGTCATAAGATCCTCGAGCCTGGGGCTCCCTCCCGTTTGCAAGGCGAGAGGGGAGTTTGATCTCAGGCAAATCTGGAGAACTTCCTGCTGTAGTAGTTAATGAACAGATAGTGATCGCTCTTAAGAGATAACTACTGACTAGCAGCATGTCTATGTGCTGATTTGGATTAGTCAATTAACTTAAGCTGCATGTTTTTGGACGGTGGGAGGAAACCGGTGAACCCTGGGGAAACCCACGTGAGCACGCGGAGAACATGTTAACTCCACACAGAAATGTCGGCTGGGTAATGACTAGAACCAGTGACGTTCTTGCTGTGAGGCAACAGCGCTAACCACTGGGCCACCGTGCCACTCATCTAGAAGAGAAGGAGGAGTAGAGGAGGAAGGGGGGATTCTTCAAGATGAAGAAGGCTGTGATATGGAGCTCAGGCTATTTACAGTGGCTTAGGAATCGTCTGATTGGTCAATCATGAATTGGATAATGCAGCACCAGCTGTGATCAATCATAAGCACATGATCCTCTCGACATTACTTTATAAATAAACTTCACTTAAAAAGTAAAAACTAAGTCTCTTCACTCTCTGTCTCTCTACAGCAATGCTGAGGAAGAGCTGAGCTGCTGATTCCTCATACACATCACTCCTTATGAAATAATACTGTAGTATTGCACAGTAAACAGAATCATACTATAGTAAAACACTCCATCATGCTGCAGCATTAACTACAGTGAACTGATGAACTCTGGTAATTACTTTAGTTTTACTACAGTAAGCTGTGTTGTACTGCAGTTTAATATTGAAAACTACAGCATGACATCATCTGTTTATATGACTGTAGTTGTTGTGTTGTGTAACACTGCTAAATTATTTGATGACATTTGCTTTAACGTTTACTATCACTAAATGTGCATCAATCAGGAAATCTGCATATAAATCTGTCCTCTTAGTGACTTTTAAACAGATGTCAGTCACACGTTTAGCATATAAAAGTGCATCAAGCATCACTGCTTTTACTATCTACCATAAATTCAACATAGTTCTGAAAATGTAGCCCCGTATACATTTCTGGAGATCCAGAATTATGTAGCCAGAGGTGCGTATGGCTGCATTACATCTTTAAAGCAAACGCTACGGGGCGGTATGATGCAGCTGCTTTTCCCACTTACCAGCTGAACGCTTACCTTCGTATAGACGGCTTTACCGCTGTTCCCAGATAGTCCCGTTAGCTCGCCATGCACATCCGTGGACTTAAGACGCAGAGAGGACTTGACTACGACAGGGTTCTACTCTGGTGAAGAACGGTTCTAGAAAACAGGTAAGACAAAAACAGAAAATGTGGTAAAAACAGAATGTGGTAAAATCTGAAAACGTGGTAAAAATCAGGCGAGGGCTTTTCTCTTTCTGGATTGCTTTTTAAAATTGTTGGTTAGGTTTAGGAAAGTGGATTTACGGGTGAATCAATACAATAGACTGGGTTTAGGGAAGGAGGAGGTTGGGTCAGTCGATCGGTTAGTCACTCAGTCAGTCGGCAGCGGCCTCTGGTGGATTTATGTGAGAACAGCAGGCGCGAATGACACTCGCGAGAGAAGTTTGAGATCTCGAAAAGCGCACACAGCAGGCTCTGGTGGATTCACAAAGACAAAAACTGCAAAAAATGTAGCTCCTGGGACGTATTTGGCGCTCTTCAGAGATATATATAGATGTACATTTTCAGAATGAGCTTGAAATTCCTACTTTTGCAGTGCAGAAATGCAGTGGGTTACGTTGGGAAATGCTGTGGTTTTGTTTGATTCACTTCTTTTATCACAATTTAGAGAAACTATTAGACTTTCTCTTTATAATTCACATTCAAATGAGCTTTACTGGCTTGAGTTTCAGTATTGCTAAAGCAATAGACACTGCATGAACAGTGAATAAAATACACGTGTAATAAATGAACACAAATGTAATGTGTTCATAAATTAAATATGAAACGTCTTCACATTATTGTCTTATTTTACGTGGAATATTTATTTTGGCGTAGAGATGTACTTAACTGTCATGAAGTCGTCACATTCTGTGTAG
The DNA here is from genome assembly GCF_052040795.2 of Danio rerio. Classification (NCBI taxonomy): domain Eukaryota; kingdom Metazoa; phylum Chordata; class Actinopteri; order Cypriniformes; family Danionidae; genus Danio; species Danio rerio. Next base: position 61,630,841 of record NC_141021.1, read on the forward strand.
TTTATTCTTATTTCAGCTGTGTCTTGATTTCAGAAAGACTTTTGATGTCAATAGTCTCTCAGTGTATTCAGAGGTGTAGAGCTCAGACAATAGTTCATTTGTTTCTTAATGTTTGAAAGTCTTTCAGTAAATCTCAGTTGGTCTCTGATTTTAGCTCGTCTTTCTGTTTTATTTCATTGAGTTTTTCCTCTGTAGAACTTTGAGATTTCACTTCAAATGTAAATTGCTTTATAAATAATACTTATTATCATAAGGGACTAAGCCGAAAAGAAAATGAATGAATTAAATATTATCATTAATAAATGACGTGTTTATAATGAAACATACCAACTGTAACTCGTCTAACCGCACACCAGATCACCAGCCGCCTCACACACACACATCAACATGCTTGAACAAGATGTCGAGCTGCCCAACTAATAAAATAAAATGTGCTCTGGCAGATTCCAAATTCCTGCTTGAACTGAGCCTTAGGGTGTGCGCGCACACACACACACACACACACACACTCCATCACAGTGATGAGCCTCTCTTTGGCTGCTTTCTCCAAGAAATGCCAAAATAGTGTGATTCTGTAAGGGCGGGGTCAAGGGTCAACCCCTGCAGCTGACCCTGATCTTGACCTGTGCTCTGCTCACCTGCTCCAGCAGCAGATTTAGCGTGCAGAGAAAGACAAGCTGTTACAGCGGTGAATGAGTGATGTGATGATGTGAACGCATGTAAACTTTTATTGAAGCCTGAGTGAGATCAGCATGTCCCAGCAGCACCGCTCTCGCTCTCAGTGTTTCGCTGCTTTAGCGAGTGTAAGGATGTTCTTCAGGTCTTGATATACTATCTGCTTTACTTTCATTAACGGGTTATTCATTTACAAGGCAGGTTTTTATTATGGGTTTTAAAGAGGCTCTATCATGCATTATAAAGGTCATGGTTTGGTTTTGGGGTCTCCAACAACAGGCTGACACGCACACAAGAACAAAAAACACTTTGTTAATATGCAGTTATCTTGCAGACCTCATTATCCTAACGACTGCCATATGATCTGTTCAGCCAGTCACTTTACCCAAACCCCTGATGCTAATCTGTTGTGATTGGTCTGATGACCCGGTCTGTTGTGATTGGTCTGATGACCCAGTCTGTTGTGATTGGTTAGCTGCATTCATTGTGAGGTGGACAGGAAGTATATGCAGAGTATATAGCTATGGAGTAGACAAAATATTCATTCATTCATTTTCGTTTCAGCTTAGTCCCTTTATTAATCCAGAGTCGCCACAGCGGAATGAACCGCCAACTATTCCAGCACGTTTTTACGCAGCGGATGCCCTTCTAGCTGCAACCCATCTCTGGGAAACATACACACACACTCATTCACACTCATACACTACGGACAATTTAGCCTACCCAATTCACCTGTACCACAAGTGTTTGGACTGTGGGGGAAAACTGGAGAACCCGGAGGAAACCCACACAAACGCAGGGATAACATGCAAACTCCACAAAGAAATGCCAACTGACCCAGCGAACTTCTTGATGTGAGGCAACAGCACTACCTATTGCACCACCAAAATAATCATGTCTTTCCTTTTGACATAAGATTATAACTCTGCTTACACCACTGGCAGATTATTTTGCTCGTTTTCAGGAAAAACATACTTCATTTTGACTATTTTTTGCCGAAAACAACACAATAATTGTGCTTGTTACTTTTTGACTTGAGAATTTTTTTACTATTTGGACTAGAAACATTCCAGATTTTGCTTAAAGTTTGTCACTAAACATTAGACTGGAATGGTTACATCCTGATGTGTGATGATTTGAAAGGATCATCAAGTGTGTTGAAGTGAAGTGTGGCGTTGCGTGCACTGCTGTGTTCGGCCGCTGGGTGGCGCTCCATTCACTCTCACTCTACATTACACTCAGGGTGGAATTATACGCCGATCATCAGAGGGGTCCATCATCTTTACGGCAATGTTAGTTCGTATAATATGCCTCAGTGAATCACATTTACATATTTAATTAAATTGTAAATCATAGCTGTTGAGGTTTTCAGTGGTGTGAGGGATATTGAGTGTATTCTGTCCTGTCTGGTCGGCTATTTGTGTGGACATTATTGATATAAAACCAGCGGTGACACTTGCATTCCTGCACCAACAGACGGATGAGCTTTTACTTATTTATAATTTACTGTTTAACTTCCATGATCAAGCACATGTTTAATAATATAATCTATGCAGCTAGTTTTAGGATACTTTAAAGCCATATAAGCTATACACCGATTTTAAACGACATTTTGTGAACATTTACTCTGTCTGCAGATCAGGCCGCTGAATGACTGAATATTTTCCCGCATAAACTGATTGGCGCGATTATTCATTCATAATGGTATGAACCGTTATAGGGGTGGTCAGATGTATATTACATTATCTATTATCTAATTTAATTTAATAATTAACATTATGTAATGTTTAAAAAAGCAAACTATTTCTTAACAGTTTGAAGCACTGACCCCTCCATCTTGTTTTGACGTCCTTCAGGGGGGATAGTGTTAATTAGGGGATCTAATCCCCCCCCCCCCCCCCCCCCCCAATCCTTCCTGTAATTCGCACCCTGATTGCACTACAGGTCTGATGGTCAATTCCGACTGTGTGACTGTGTCTGATTTTTGTCCATCACTGTACAGTGACTCGTTTCTGATGACTGTATTTATATTGCACATACAAAAAATGACTGTTCTGACAACATGAGTTCTCCATTACTGTATTTAATCTGTTTGCAGGGTTTAATCTTTATTTTGACAAGTTGTTTTTCTATAGTTTATGACAAAAAAGTAATCATTTGGCCATTATCTGTCAATCTAGGATTTTCAAAATCAGTAATTATGTGTGATTTATGTAGGTGATGCAATAGATTCAGTCATTTATTTGCTTTTCCGCTTACTCCCCTTTATTAATCAGGGCTCATCACATCAGAATGAACCGTCAACTATTCCAGGTTAAGTTTTACAGCCAGTTAGTGTTTCTGTGTGGAGTTTGCATGTTCTCTCCGTGTTGGCGTGGGTTTCCTCCAAATGCTTCACTTTCCCCCACAGTCCAAACACATGCACTATAGGGGAATTGGGCAAGGTAAGTTGTCCGCAGTGTATGTGTGTGAATGAGTTTATGGGTGTTACCCAGTGATGAGTTGCAGCTGGAAGGGCATCCGCTGCGTGAAAGATATGCTGGATAAGTTGGCAGTTCATTCCGCTGAGGTGACCACAGGTAAACTAAGCCAAAATTAAAATTAATAAATGAATGAATGTCTTGTTAGAATTGAATATTCTTTGTTTTCTCCATTAAAGATGAAATTAAACGATTTTTAATTATTATTTGTTCAAAGGAAAAAATAGTGAGAGTGTAAATCGGCAGTAGTAATAAGGTTAAATTTATAATTTTACAGAAAGTTAAATGGACCTTCCCGACAAAAAGCCACATTACAGACACCTCATAGACGGTTATTATGTTTTTTATGAGTTTTTAAGATTTAAACATGTCTGTATATGTTTATACATGTCTATATAGGGTTAAACACGTCTGTATAGGTTTAAACAAACCTAATATAAAAACAGTGGAGGATTTAAGAAGCTGACGAGCGTGAAACGCGTCATCACCGACCGTCTTGAAGTAAAGCCCGCGGCTCTTCAGTCAGGATAATCCGTGCGCGTTCGCGTGCCGTGTCCTCCTGCGCGCTCCCGCCTGCTGATTGAGGCTCCGGTTCTCCGGTCAGTTCCCCGGTTCAGCGATGGCGAGCGCGGGGCAAAAAGTAGTGCTGATCACCGGCTGCTCCTCCGGCATCGGGCTCGGGATCGCCGTGATGCTCGCCAGAGACAAGCAGCAGCGCTATTACGGTGAGTTATTAATTAACGGTTATTAACGGACTTCTGTTTGTGAACAGCGCGGAGCCTGAACTGCAGCTATGATGAGCCTGTAAACATACTGCTTTACTGGAATAATGCTAATGATGATGAAGTAAATGAAGGAGGCAGCGTTTTGCAGAACACGCAGGACACATGTCTCGATACTCAGAACACTTCAGCAGAACTCTGGACACTGTGAGCACAGCAGAGCTCTCTGTGGGCTAAACTGAGGATCGATGATCACTGTGTTTCGGCATTAAAATACATTCATGACTACATCTGTCAAATCTCATCAAGTCTTTTCTCACTCAGACACAACAACTGCCAAAACATTACATTCAGGACATCTAGCACAGGCTCACACACTGATCTCAGAACTGTTCAACGCCAGGTCATCATGCAGAACTGAAGAAGACAGCACAATTCTACAGCAGTATTTACTGAAACACATTTACACCTAAAAGCGCAGTTTAAGCAGCCAGATCAGCATTACTGTTGTGTCTGCATCTGTGGATGTGTGTAGACAAACTCCTGTATTGTGGAATTTAATAAATAAATAAAGGACATAAAAGATTGAGGAGTTCTGCATCATGCCTGATTGATTCCAGTAACACATGCTGCAGTTATAAACAGAGACCTGTGCTTGTTTTACACAGGAAAACACTTGTGTGTTTAGCTCATTGTTTTGTGGGTGACAGTGTGTGTGTGTGTGTGTGTGTGTGTGGGCTGTCAGCCTTTGCTAGTGTTCTGGAAGAATGACTTTATATATAGAATTGTGTGAAGAGTTCTGCAAAAGTGACCCGAGTATTGAGAAATGTGTCCCAGCGCCTGTAAAGCACCGTAATAAACGATGCTGATATAATAACCACTGATGACTGAAGGCCTTTCAGAACAGTTTGATTGCACAGAAAACTATATGAGTGCTCTTATATGTGTTATTATTGTTCATTTGACTGCTGATAGATCAGGTCAGATCTGACTAATGACAGTACTTCACTGACATATGAGTGTGTGTGTGTGTGTGTGTTTGTAAGAATGTGTGTGTGGATGCATGGTTGTACACGTGTGAGAGAGTCTGTGAAAGGGGTGTATGTGTGTTTACGTGTATAAAAGAGTGAGTGTGTATGTGTGTTTACATGTGTAAGAGAGTGTTTATGTAAGTGTACATGTGTTAGAGATAGAGTGGGTGTGCATGTGTGTGTGTTTACATGATATTAACTGTGATTTTACACAGAGAACAGATGAAATCTCAGGAGGCTCAGCTGTAAAGGCTGAATATGAGTGATAATAATGCTCATCATCAGGCTGACAGGAAGATTTGTGAAAACACAGATGAAGACGATGATGTCAAACGTGTAGAGCAGCGGGCAGCAATAAAGACCCCCTTATAATCTAAAATCATCTCTGATCTGAATATCAGCAGAGTGCACATATAAACTAGTGTCAGTGTGTGTGTGTGTGTGTGTGTGTGTCCACTGCTGTTGTTTTGATGCTTGAGAGCATTGTTGGTTTGACCCGTGTGTCTTCTGAGCTGCCCTCTATCCCTGATTATAGCATTGAGTGAGTGTAACACACGTCAGCACATTACACACACGCACACACACACACACACACACACACACACACACACACTCACACAGACACTCGTTACATCATGTCACGAGAGTGATTATGGGTTTATGGATCATCACTGTCAGAGTCTTAATCTGTCAGTCGTCATCTGCTGAACTTACTGAACCTACAGTACATGTGTGTCACTGTGTGTGTGTGTGTGTGTATCAGTGAGTGGTGTGTGTGTCAATAAGAGGTGTGTACAGTGCACCTGGAGTGTATTGAAAGCACTTCACTTTCTCCACATGTGTTCATGTTACAGCCTTATTCCTAAATGGAGTAAATTGATTGATTTCCTCAACATTCTACACACAATCTCCCATAATGACCATGTGGAGAAAGAGTTTCTGAATTTATTGCAGATTTATTAAGAATAAAAGCTGTTAAATCACCTGTACATCAGTGTTCACAGTGTTTGGTGTGAAGCTCTAAACTGAGCTCAGCTATTCTGTCTCCACTGGTCATTCTGGAGATGTTCCAGCAGCTTCATTGGAGTTCGCCTGTGCTCAATTCAGCTGATGGACATGATCTGAAAAGGCTACAGCTGTCTATATAAGGGTCCAGGGTTAACAGTGCATGTCAAAGCATAAACCAAGCATGAAGACAAAGGAACTGTCTGTAGACCGCTGAGACAGGATTGTCTGGAGGCAGAAGGCTGGGGAAGGTGACAGAAACATTTCTGCTGCTCTGAAAGCTCCACTGAGCACAGCGGCCTCCATCATCCGTCAGTGGAAGATGTTTAACCAGCAGGACTCTTCCTAGAGCTGGCCGGACATCTAAGCTGAGTGATCAGGGGAGAAGAGCCTCAGTCAGGGAGGTGATCAATAACCCGATGGTCACTCTGTCTGATCTCCAGCGCTCTTCTGTGGAGAGAGGAGAACCTTACAGAAGGACAACCATCTGTGCAGCAATCCACCAATCAGGCGTCTGTATGGTAGAGCGGGCAGACGGAAGACACTCCCCGCCTGGAGTTTACCATCTGAAGGACTCTCAGAGCATCAGAAACTAAACTCTCTGCTCTGATGAGACTCAAACTGAACTGTTTGGAGTGAACGCCAGGCGTTACGTTTGGAGAACAGCAGGCGGCGCTCATCAGCAGGCTAACAGCATCCCTACAGTGAAGCATGGTGGTGTTGGCATCATGCTGTGGGCGACGCCTCATCTTCCAGCAGGACAATGACCCAAAGCACACTGTCAAAATATCGTATATCATATCATATAATTGAGTGGCCCAGCCAGAGCCCAGATCTAAATCCTATTGAGCATCTCTGGAGAGATCTGTAAATGGCTGTACACCGTCGCTTCCCATCCAACCTGATAGAGCTTGAGAGGAACTGCAAAGAGGAATAGGTAAAAGCTCCCAAAGACAGGTGTGCAGAGCTTGTAACATTATATTCAGAAAGTCTTGTGAACACTGATGTACATGTGATTTTACAGCTTTTTATTTTTAATTAATTTGCAACAATTTCTAAAACATTGTCATTGTCTCCACATTGTCATTATGGGGGATTGTGTGTAGAATGTTGAGGAAATCAAGCAATTTAATTCATTTTAGAATAAGACTGCAACATAAAGAGATGTGGAAAAAGTCGAGCGCTATCAAGACTTTCCAGATGCACTGTATGTGGATCAGTCAGTGGTGTGTGTGTGTGTGTATCAGTCTCTAATCCAGCAGTGTGTGTGTGTGTGTTCAGTCATTGCTACGATGCGTGACCTGAAGCGTCAGGAGAAGCTGGTGTGTGCTGCGGGAGACACTTACGGGAAAACACTGACGGTGTGCACACTGGACGTCTGCAGCAACGAGTCCGTCAGACAGTGTGTGGACAGCGTCAAAGACCGACATATAGACATTCTGAGTGAGTGAAACACACACACACACACACACACACAAGCACACACACACACACACACACACACACACACGCACGCACGCACACACAGCCTCCAGTGGATTGTGCTCATCCATGCTTAGGTTAGGATCACAGAATTAGAGATTTAGTGTTCAGGTTGACAGTTAATCTGAGCCACAGAAGGCAGACGCTCAGCTGCACCAGCAGGGGTCGCCACACACACTTCCTCCAAACAGTCCATCAGTTTGTGAAGCTATCGGTTCAGATAATCTACAGTTGTGCTGTGTGTGTGTGTGTGTGTGCTGTTACTAACCAGCCGCTGATCCTGATCTGTGTGTGTGTAGTCAATAACGCTGGTGTGGGTCTGGTGGGCCCGGTGGAGGGTCTCAGTCTGGATGATATGATGAAGGTGTTCGAGACTAACTTCTTCGGTGCGGTGCGCATGATTAAAGAGGTGATGCCGGACATGAAGAAGCGGCGCTCAGGACACATCATCGTCATCAGCAGCGTGATGGGCCTGCAGGGTGAGCACACACACACACACGCTCAGTGTTCAGAGCTCATAAACACTCAGCCCTGTGCTGCTCTTCTTCTCAGGTGTGGCCTTTAATGACGTTTATGCCGCGTCGAAGTTCGCCATCGAGGGCTTCTGTGAGAGTCTGGCCGTGCAGCTGCTCAAGTTCAACGTCACGTGAGTCAGATCTCAGCATGGGTTCACACACACCTGCATCACAGTGACCTGCACATTGACAGAGTGTGTGTGATGAAGACGAGGGTGTGTCTTCATGCTGAACAGATTTGAGGGCTGGATATAGATCGATCTGCTTTGTTTTAGAGGGTTAGTGAAGGCCCTCAGGCTGGACACAGAATGACAGACAGCAGGAGGGATGCAGTGTGTTCTCCACTTCCTCTGGAGGAGACCCAGAGCGGATGAGCTTGCATGTTTACTCCTGTACTTACAGTGATCTGATTGTGGACAGATGGATGACACTTATCTAAGCAGCAGTGTGTGTCTGGTCTCTGCACACTGACGGCCCAAACTTTCATGTGTTTTCATATTCAAATCTGAAACATTAGTCACGCACACAAACCCTGCACACCGGGTCTAAAATAATGCACAAAACAACACAAAATCTGGGGTAGGGAAGATGATGTTGTCCTCCAGCTTAATGAAAGAGGAAATCTGGGGTCCATCCCATCCTCCCATCATTATCAAAGAGCTGCGGGATCATCCAGACACATGCAGCTGTTATTTCAGGATGGCCACGGCTCAGCTTGTATACTTCGCTAGCGATGCCAGGACCACCTATTAAGAAAGAAGATCACCAAATTCTGTCAACCGATTGATCCTGTGCAGAGGCTGGCAGTTTGTCTAAGGTACCCAGACACACTTGTATGCCGTGTCTTTATATCCCATACTTTGCTTTTCATGAAAGACTTTGTATTGCGAGAGCAGGTAGACTAGTTCTCCAGCGCCATTTTGGATATTGCCTTTCACATGTACAGCAGCCCTGAAAACTCCTCTCAAAACGTCTTTTTAGGGAACAAAAACCTGGAAAAAAAGAAGACAAATGTAACCCGATTCTGATTTGTTTATGAGTTTCAGAGGCAGTCTGGCAGTATGATTGACATACAGTGGCATAGTGGACAGGCCTGCAGGGCACGCACTGCAGGGGGCCTGCGTGATTAGGGGACCCACATCGTCGCGATTTTCAATAATTGAAAATCCGGCAACCGCAATAATCAAACTCTTGGGAACAACTGTGGTCGGAACCAAAGTTCACAGGTCTGTACGTGTTCTCTGAACTCCTCTCAAGCGCTGGACTACTTAATTCCGATTGCTTACCGCCGAACCGCGTCATACCATAAGGTTGACTTGATTTCAACTCTCCTCGACGCCCACACGGGAGAAGATGCGCCGCGCTGTTCCTCGCCGCCGGTTCTCGTTAAAAATGAATGACTTCTGGCTACTTTGACGCTCTCACCGCTTTCGGTTGTGATCGCTCCTCAGTTTGTGAAGGCTTCCTCGCGTTGTTGCTCTGCCCCGCCCCTTTCCCCACTCCTCAATTTGTGATCACTTCCTGCTCCCCCTCAGTGATCCCTGCAGGGGGCCTCCGCATTTTGTGCTACGCCGCTGTTGACATAATGTGAGGTTAAATTTATTTTTTAACATGCAAACATTACAGACAAATATTTCAGATTCAGTGTGCAATAACCTTCAGCCTCAGACGTCACGCCGAGCACTGCACAGACCTGTGGCTAACGCCCTATTCACACGAGGCGTCAGCATCAACCATTCACATGAATAGGGGACGTCAGGCGTTGCCGAACTGCATTGTGAATCCGTCAGCGCTGCTTCAGAGGCGTTGCTCACTGCAGAAGTTGGGACATTCCCAACTTTTCAAGCGCTGACGGAAGCGTCAGCCAATCAGATCACTGTATGCTAAAACACCAGCTCAGACAGTTGTCGATTGCTGACTAATTTAATTGGCTGACCCTGCTATGACGATCGCGTCAGCCCAAACTTCAGACACGCCCTCTGTCACACTTTTCTGGATAACACAGATCCTCAGTCGTCCTCTGATTGGTTTAAAGATACAGGATTTCTGTAAGTCCAGTGTGCAGCGATCTTCATCAGCCTGTCTGGAAACACATTTGAGTGTATAAACAAGCTGAGATGTTGATATTGATAACAGTGTTCATGAATAAACATAACTTTCTGAGAGATTAGAGAATGAATGATGTGAAGCGGCGTCTCAGACTGTGATTCTGTAGACATTTACACAACATAAACACGGCATGGGATGATAACTGTTTCAAGGTATACCGCGGTTTGGTGAAGTCAAGGCTTTAAAACTGCCAAAAATTTCTGTAATTCCGTTCCTAAGGTATGAGTACCGTTTCATTTATCTGCTCTTTTTGCTTTTTTGTTGTTTTTTAGTATAGCAGTATCTCCAGCAGAAAAAATCTCTAAAGATGCTGTTTTAAATTGTAATGAAATCAGTGTTTTAGAAACTAATGAAGACAGCAGAAGACTATCATTTAACTATTTAGCCTGACACATTTACTGCTCCAAAATACTTTAAATGTTTCTCAAAATAAAATATTTTGTTTTTGAGTTTTTAGTGGTTTCTTGAAGACAGCGAGTGACTCTGCTGTTCTGATGCAGTTAGGGAGTTCATTCCACCAACTGGGCAGATTGAGCGTGAGCGTGAGCGAAAGTGATTTCTTCCCTCTTTGGGATGGAACCACGAGGCGACGTTCATTCACAGAACGCAAGTTTCTGGAGGACACATACATCTGCAGAAGTGAGAGCAGATAAGAAGGAGCAAAGCCAGAAGTCGCTTTGTAAGCAAACATCAGAGCTTTGAATTTGATGCGAGCAGCAACTGGCAGCCAGTGCAAACGGATGAGCAGCGGAGTGACATGTGCTCTTTTAGCTTCATTAAAGACCACTCGTGCTGCTGCGTACTAAAGAGGTTTGATAGAGTTAGCTGGAAGCCCGGCTAGTAGAGAGTTGCAATAGTCCAGTCTGGAGAGAACAAGAGCTTGAACAAGGAGTTGAGCTGCATGTGCAGTGGACGGTTCTTGACCATTCAAAGCTCCTTCAGCCTGAGCTCTGTCTAAGAGAGTCTAGTGTGTATCTCTCTCTCTCTGTGTGTCAGCATGTCGATGATCGAGCCCGGGCCTGTACACACTGAGTTTGAGATGAAGATGTATGATGACGTCTCCAAGAAGGAGTATCCCAACACTGACCCAGAGACGATGCACCACTTCAGGACCTGCTATCTGCCCACCTCAGTCAACATTTTCCAGGGCCTGGGACAAACGCCAGAGGACATCGCCAAGGTCAGAAAGCACAAACAACTCTCCATTATATCCACAAACACAACAGCAGACACACACAGCTGGAGCAACACGAGATTATTCATTTGGAAAGTTCTAGTAACCAGAGTTGGGGAAAGTTACAGATAAAAACAGTGTAAAGACTTTTCCACATTCTAAAACACCAGTCTATCATATTTTCTCATTTTACTCTGGGAGTAAAATGGGACCCCCCCTCTGTGGACTTGATTGGTAACTATTAATCTATTTACCGTCACCAACAGATTAGATTTTGCACCTAAAATCATAAAGTTAAGCTTTACAGCCCTAATTACGTGCCCTCCCAATATCAACCTTCTTCTGAAAGTAAATAAACTTATTTCTACCCCCTCCTGGGAGTGGATCATTTTAGCTAGCCAAATGTAATAAAAGGTATTGATCTCAGCCATACGCCAGGGACTTTAACCCCCGTAGCATTACTTTATATGGTCAGTAATCCATTACGTTACTTTGAGTTACTTTCCCTTACCTGGCTGAGGCTTAATCTCCTACACTCACTTTTAAAAAGTAACTCAAATACTATTACTACTATTTTTAAGTTATGCATTACTCATTACTTAGTAAAGTGTAGACGTAACTGGTGTTACTGTAATGCGTTCCCCCAACACTGGATATAACTGTATTATATCTGTATAGCGAATAACAGTGCGCTGATGATGTGACTGAAATCTCACCGTCTTTGAAGGTCACGAAGAAGGTGATCGAGTCTCCGCGTCCGCCGTTCCGCAGCCTGACCAACCCTCTGTACACACCCATCGTGGCGCTGAAGTACGCAGACGACTCCGGCGACCTGTCCTTACACACCTTCTACCACATGCTGTACAACCTGGGCGGAGTCATGCACGTCAGCGTGAGGATCATGAAGGTGCTGAGCTTCAGCTGGATGAGGAGACGAGCCGTATCCCCTGACTAACACACACACACACACACACACACACACACACTCATCTGTGGATGCTGGAGGAGAGAGCTGTATCACCCGACTAACACACACACACACACACACACACACACATCTGTGGATGCTGGACAGTACGAGCCGTATCCCCTGACTAACACTCACACACACCTGCGGATACTGGAGGAGGTGAGCTGTATCCCCTGACTAACAGACACAGTTTCATTTAGTTTATAAAGCACTATATTAGTGTATATTTTAGGCAGATGAGACTTAGGACCAGATGATTTATAAAGTCTGTGTGAAATCTAAATTCACAATATATATTTGCTAGAGCATATTAGCTGTGTTTCCATCCAAAGATGTGAATTAGACATTATTAAACTGAAATATCTGCTCATCATCAGTGATAAATCAGCATCTCCATGAGTGCTGCACAGTAGAGCATCATCTCCTCAGCTGACTGAATTCAGTAAACCTGTTCTCATTGTCGTTTATACACATTTTCTATTGGATAAACGTTGATGCTACTCTGTTGTGCGCATAATCTTTTTGAATGTGCATTTTGGCGTTTCCAGCAAGCATTTTTAATGCACATATCCAAAATGAGCATAAACATGAGGGGATGGAAACAGCTGATGTTGTTCTGCAGGTTAACGATGAGCACAAGTGAATCCACTGAAACTGAAATGTTCGCTTTGGTCATCTTCAACCTGAGCATCTGCTTGGATTTGCTTTGTGACGTCAGCTTGACTACAGACAAAATATTCGTAGCCACGCCCCTCTTACCACTAGTTTACTACGACTCCGCCCCCAACTCAATAACATTCCAGTTGGAAATATGTCAGCATAATGAAGCAAACATCTCAGCAACTCCTGATTCACTTTAAAGTCAAACTCATGTTCCTGTCATATAAAGCTGTTGATAAGCTCAGTGAGACTTCATAAAGCTGAGGAAGACTGTCTAGTGAAGCAGCAGTAGATCCTGAAGAACAGCGTGATAAACAGCTGATCTGTAGAACTGTCAATACATCAAATCAACATGAAGACAAATAAAGACGACTTGGCTTGAATTTCTCCTTGTTATCATGTCACTTCACGGCTAAGGGCTAGTTATGATCTGTACATGACCTTTTAACTAAAGAATTATTTATTATTTCCCCACCAAACGTTTTGTCACGAAAAATACAAGGTTCGCTTTGAGGAAGCACGTCCACACTGCAGTGGTGTTAAACTCCTAATAACGCATTTAACATCCAACATAAAACCACACATTCACCATTTACATTTCTATTAGGGGAAACGCAGCTCGTCTTACCTGTAACCGCCGATTAAATTTTATTATTTTACTATATAATAACATTTTAGAAGCCGTTTATCGCAAAAGTTCATTCATGAGAGCTCCTGTCAGACTTCCCGCGCGCGCGCGCTCCGTGATGATTGACAGTTAACGGTTTTTTACGCCACGGCTAAATTATCTTGTTTACATACATTAAATATTAAAATTAACCACAATTTGCTGAAAGCGAAATGTGTAGTGAGCGATCGCCGGTCATTTGGTGAAGGGTTATTCTCTTGATTTTGCTAAGCTTCCTAATTAGGTGCAATTCTAGTTTCCATACTAACAATCCTTTTGGTAAAAAATAATTCTTTAAACACTTTTTTTGTATGTAATTCTATAACATGCACACAATGTCAATGTCATTTTTGTTTCTAAAAAGCCTTTATTTATTGTTTATTAAATTATTTCAGTGGTGCTAGTGCACAATACACCAATTTTGACTAGCAGAGTGTAAAAGTTCAGTTATTGATGATCACATCATTAATCATTTAACCCTCAATATCTGATAGACATCAAGAAATCCCTGAATACTGAATCCATGATTATGAAAAAATAGATTATTTGAACATACAGAAAAATACTGAACAGTGTTTCACTGAAATCATTCATCTTTATAAAGTCCATGTGCTGATGAGAACATCAAATATCCTTCCAGAAGGTTCAGATGTCCTCATGTTATGAATCTACAGGACATGTCCAGCTTCACCACCACAAACACCTTCATTGACTTATTTCCATTATAACTAAACATAAACACACATTATTATAATGCAGAAACAAATCTCACTCTCAGGACTAATGTCAAAGTATTTCTCAATAATTCCCATTTTCCATGATGAAGTGTATTGAAATAAAATACAGGTCTACATCTAAATGTACTTCATTACTTTAGTGCAGCGCTTAAACGAAAATCAAATGATGAGAATGAGATCATTTACAGGGATAACCCACCCAAAACTATCGTCATTTATTAACCCATTACCTGTTCCAAACACGGTCTTGCAGATTATCATTACATTCTTCATAACATCTTCTTGAGTGTTCAATAGAAGAAACTCTTCAACCCTTGAGGAAGAGTAAACGGTGAGTAAATGTTGATTATTGGCTGAGCGATCCCTTTAAACGTCTGATTAATAAAACAAACAAAAAACATCTGCTTAAACTGATGATTGATCATGAGGTGGAGTAAGCCCTGGACGTGTGCTGGAGAACAACATGAGCTGTGGTCAGGAAGACTCATCCTCTGCATGTGTGTTTTCATCATGTTCGTCTGTTGCCTGTCTGTGGTCTGTTGCCTGTCTGTCTTCTGTTGCCTGTCTGTGGTCTGTTGTCTGTCTGTGGTCCGCGTCGCTCAGCGCGGTCAGCAGCACCTTCAGCAGTGTGTTCTCCTTCAGCAGCTCCTCGGAGGCGTCCGCCAGCTCCTGCAGTCTGTGAACAGTGTGTGTGAGCTGGTGTGTTTTCTCCCGGTACAGCGCCTCCAGCTGGTGGATCTGCGCCTGCAGCTCTTGGTTCTGGCTCTGCAGTGTGTGCGTGTGCAGCGTGAGCCGCCGGTTCTCCCGCCACAGCACATCCAGCTGCTGGGACACACGCTCTCGAACCCGGTGCAGAGAGAACACTTCCTGCTGCAGCGCCCGGAGCTCCGCCCCCAGCAGAGACACTGACTCCTCCCCTCTAACGGACTCCTCCCCTTCTCCCGACTGCTGCTCCTCCCATGGGGCGTGGCCTGTGTGCTGCAGAACGA
This sequence comes from Danio rerio, assembly GCF_052040795.2. Classification (NCBI taxonomy): domain Eukaryota; kingdom Metazoa; phylum Chordata; class Actinopteri; order Cypriniformes; family Danionidae; genus Danio; species Danio rerio. The sequence goes on from NC_141021.1 coordinate 61,646,057, forward strand.
AGCGCAGCAGGTTTGGAACAGTCATGGGTGTGTTTTCTGGAAACTTCACACTCATCTGCTTCCTGCGGACATACAGAGCGCACACACACACACACACACACACACGCACACTAGCTATAGTCCAGACAGTTATATTAATGTGAATGTTGGGTTATCGCATAAAAGAATGCAGGATGCAAAATTAATGGAAGAGAGTTTCTCCATAACCTCTGCTCACTGATGAAGTGATGCATGCAATAATGCAATAAGAATGTAAACAACAGCTGCTTCCTCCAGCTTATTATGTGACGTGCTGTAGTTTGTGCTGATCAGTTGATCTGACGGATATAAATGTGTGTGTGTGTGTGTGTAAATGTGAAACTGAACCTGTGTCTGGGGAAGAAGAGCACGGTGGGCAGATGATCCACCATGAACTCCCAGGGCAGATCATTACGGCCCACATTGACTCTGAAAACAACACAAACACAGACTCAGTGATGACGGCGGTTTCAGAGATCTAAACACAACTGATTTACCTCAGCAAATGTCCAGAACAGCAATATTATTAGAGCTGCATTCACCAGTAGAGCTGTGATGATAGACCAACACATGACTCTGCAGCGATGCTCAGATATTCCTGATGCTTTATTAATCTCTCTTTAATCAAGTCTGAGCTTAGTGTTTATCAACAGGTGGCGCTGTAAGCTTTACACACAGTCTCTGATTCCATGCACACATTAATCACATTACATTAACCTCAAAGTGCAAGATTTGATAACGTAGAGGGCAGAGTGCTGTTAAACACTAGCATTTACTGTAGCACCACCTGCTGTTGAAAATGAGAGTACAGCGCCCTCTACTGATTAATGTAGTCCATTCAGAAATTACTGACTAAACTAATAATTATATTTGTGACTTTATGTAACTGACTTACTGCTAGATGAACCTGAAACACTGTTTATTGTAGTATTACCTCTGCTATATTGTATTTCATTCATTCATTCATTTTATTTTCGGCTTAGACCCTTTATTAATTTGGGATTGCCACAGTGGAATGAACCGACAACTTATCCAGCATATGTTTTACACAGCGGATGTCCTTTCAGATGCAACCCAGTACTGGGAAACACCCATAAACACTCATTCTCACTCATACACTATAGACAATTAAGCCTACCCAATTCCCCTATAGCGCATGTGTTTGGACTGTGGGCGAAACCGGAGCACCCGGAGGAAACCCACGCCAACACGGAGAGAACATGCAAACTCCACACAGAAACACCAACTGACCCAGCTAGGACCAGCAACCTTCTTGCTGTGAGGCGATTGTGCTGCCCACTGCGCCACCGTGCCGCCCTATATTGTATTTCATTTGTAAGGTATTCTTACTTTAATATTCACTTGACGGTGCTTCTTTAATTAACTTATTAGAAACTGTGACCCGTGAGAGATCTGCACTGCTGCAGCTCTACATGATCACCCATTACCTGGCCACCGTGAGCGCCCTGTTCCCCCGGAAGAGGCGACCCAGCTGGAGAAACACGTGATTGAGAACAGAGCAGAATCCACACCAGGCTGAGTAATACAGCAGCAGCACGTCCTGCGGAGACACAACACAGCCTTCAGCAACAGTCAACGCCGTCCAGCTTCATTAGCGCAGCGCTTACACACTCCAGATCAGCTTCAGAAAAGGTGCACATCATTACACTACAGTCTCCATCACAAAAGCTGAGGGGTTGTCTATAGAGCAGACAGCAGGGCTGCGTCTGAAACTGCATACTTCCGTAGTATATAGTACTCTAAAAACAGCATGTGAGACGAATAGTCTGAATTCATAGAGTTGGAAAATCAGTATGCGATCAGTAGCACTTATCTACAGTGGAGGAGGTAAGTATTGAACAGAACACATTACTGAAGGTGCGGTTGCCTTGAAATTCTATCTAGATTCTTTAGAAATGAAGTCATGTGTAATAAAAAGAAATAAAGAACTAAAAAAAAAGTATTGAACACATGAAGAAAGGGAGGTGTATTTGTGCAGTGAAGGCCCAGACAGCAGCTGAAATCTCTCAGTAGTTCTCCAGTAACCCTCCACCCTTCCTCAGTGTAATTGAAGATCAGCTGCTTCAGTCCAACATCTACATCAGCAGGAGGATGAAGATCAAGCTATTTCAGCAAGACATGATCCAAAACACAGCCAAGGAGACTCTTAGATGCTTTCAGAGAAAGAAAGTCAAGCTGTAGAATGGCCCAGCCAATCACCTGAGCCGAATCCAAAAGAGAATACAGAATACAGCTCAGATTTGATAGATGAGACCCACAGAAGCGTCAAGATTCTGACAGTCTGTCGAAGTCTGTGAGAAACTCACCCCTGAGCACTGCATGAGGCTTCAGTCTCCATATGAGAGGCGTCTTTAAGCTGCCGTCAATAATAAAGCCTTTATATAAAGTATAAACACAGTTTAGCTCTTTCTCCCTCTGTCAGTCCATTATTATTCCACAGAACTCATCATTCAGATGTATTTTATGTTTATGTTTAAGTTGCTTGGGTTTATAGCAAACTCTGGCTCAGTTCCAGTTCAGCAGCTCCTCTAGAGAGACCACTCCCCCGCTGTGGGCGTGGCTATCCTGCAGTGTTTACAGTGTGGTATCTGTGTGTATAACTAGGGTTGAAAGGGGCGGGACATTTACATGGGAACTAGGGTTGGGTCAATAGAGGATGCCATCATCCATCGCCGATGGCTAATAGACAACACGATGCTGAGCCGGCATCGCCCATCCTCCGCCTGACCCCTAATCGCAAACCCGCTCGCGAAAACTACACACTCAGAGGCCGATCACACCGAACCCACATTAACGTTCCGTAAACGCAAGGCGCACCACAGTGCCGATTTTGTTGACAAGAAAAAAAGGAGAGCGTGCACTTTTTATGTCGCTAGGCAACGACTGAATCAGCAGGATATTGTGCGAGAGTGTTGCTGCTGATATTAATATAACTGTAATATCGAATAATAACGTGATATTCAAGATTTGTGAAGTCATGCAGCTCTGGATAACACAAGTCTCTCATCCATCCTCAATAGTCTCCCTTGTTGTCTTGACAACATAAACACTGCAGGCACCTCAACGGAAACCCCGCCTCTGCTTTCATTTGATTGGAGAATGAAACAGACGAGACTGACGTAACGCGCTTTTTCCGCTCAGAGTTGACTCTTTTCAAATGCGTGCGCACGGCACTCAAGAGCACAAACGCAAGGCATGCATCGAGCATAAGGAGCGCGCAAAACCCTCGCGACCGTGAGTAAACCATTCAAAAGAGGCGCCTCTTAACGAACAGCGCATTAGGTGTGATCGGCCCTGTTTACACTGATACGGCTCGCGTTAAAATGGCATTTAAGAAGGAAAATGATCCACATCCACAGAACAATGGCCATGCGGGTCAGCTAGTGGAAACGGTAGGCTACAAATAATTAAATCATTAAGGATTAATTAATTGAATTCATGATGATGCCATCGTCCATCACGATGTTTCACATTAGACATCACGATGCCAAATTGGTCGACATCGCCCGACCCTAATGGCAACATTCAGATCTGTCTAAAGCCGAGCTGATCTCACCCTTTGCGAGTCCATGACCGTCTGCAGGAAGCTGTCTGAGGTCACTTCCTGTACGAGGCTCTGTGTCTGCTGAGGTGCTTCCTGTCCCACTAGATGTCTGCGCAGTGGGCTGTAGGGAACGCTGAAGTTCTGGATGAAGCCTTCTGCTCCACACACAAACAGAGGAACAACAGGTTCATCCGCTAATCAGAGGCTAACAGTGTCCATCACACAACACCTGTTCAGACGCAGAATCCGTGTGTGTCCATCAGCCTGCTGGTGTGCGTGTGCATGTGTGTGCGTGTGTGTGTGTGTCTATGTATGTGTGTAAGTGTGTGTGTGTGTGTGTTACCCAGAGTGCCGCTGGGCTCCAGCACGTGGTGTGTCTCGTCTCTGAGGTTGATGATGGTGATGAAGGGCCGGTGGAGTCCCCCGCGGGCCCCCAGTCTGTGAGCCAGGGGCCGGTGCAGCTCTGCGTCCAGCATGTAGAAGCGCAGCGTGCGGTTGGAGCGGCACTGCAGCCCGCTGATGGAGGCCCCACTGCACACACTCGCCCCGCCGCGGCACACACTCGCTCCGCAACACACACTCAGCCGGCCGGACGGTGTGTATGAGCTCTGGACGCTCCAGCAGGAGGCGCTGGACTGCAGACGCTGGAGGCTCTGGTGGAGCCCGGAGCAGCCGGAGCGCTGGACACACACCTCACACACACCAGAGCTCGCACACACCGGCACACACTGACAGCAGAGACGCGGAGCAGACGAGCCACAGCCAGACTGATAGAGCAGAGCCACAGCGGACACCTGACACACACACACAGACACACACACACACACACACACACACACAGACACACAGACACACACAGACAGACACACAGATTAATAACACACACACAGTCTGCCGGTGTTGTTATACCGCAGTAAACACTCTCCAGGCTCCGGCTGCATGTACCTGATCGAGCAGCTGATTGGCTGTGAGGGGATTGTGTGGGAGGAAGGTCAGGAGGGCAGGGCCTTTCTGTAGCTCCGCCTCCAGTGAGTAACTCTTGGCTCTGGTTGGTTGAATCCAGTAGACGACGCTCTCTTTGTTCTCCAGCACCCAATCAGAGACGGCCTGTGCGGTGAAGTTCCTCTGCGCTCGCGGGAACACCTGAAACACCACAGCAGGGTCACACCCCGCCCGCTCTCTCAGTGTGAGTGTGTGTGTGTGTGTGTGTGTGAGAGAGAGAGAGAGAGACTCACCAGCGAGCTGTTCAAACGGCGGTGCAAATACACACTTTCATCTTCCCTGAGAGACACGCCCTCTGCCACCGCCTGATTGGTCACCACAGCGAAGCGCACCGCCCCCTGGTGATCTGCACCAATCAGAAAGCAGTGTGTCAGAGCTCACAGGTGAGCATGAGTGATGTGTGTGTGTGTGTGTGTGTGTACCTCGTCGTAGAGCGTGCAGAGCAGACAACAGAAAGGTGAGGTAACCTGCCGGCTGAGGAGACCAGCTAAACCTGAAATAACCCACCACACCCTGCTGGAGCACACGCACGCACGCACGCACGCACGCACGCACGCACGCACGCACGCACGCACGCACGCACGCACGCACGCACGCACGCACGCACGCACGCACGCACGCACACACACACACACACACACACACACACACACACACACACACACACACACACAATAAACAGTTTTACGGTGAATCACTACAATGAACATCAGCATAGAGTGTGTGTGTATATCAAATGATAGATGTGTGTGTGTGTGTGTGTGTGTGTGTGTGTGTGTGTGTGTGTGTACCTGGTGCTGTGTGAGAAAGGAGTGCAGGGCTCCAGCCGTGGGCAGGTACACAAGCGGAGCACAAACCCTGAGGATGAAGCTCTCCAAATAATCGGAGCGAACCGGACCCCTGTACTCGATCGGCCCGAACCTGTGACACACAAACACACACACAAATAAACAAACAAACAAACAAAAAACATGCACACACATGCACACAAAGAAACACACACACAAACACAGACAAACACACAGGCTCACACGCACGCACACAAATGAACAAAATACACACAGACACACACACACATACACACACACACACACAGTATTATTGAGTTAAATTGAAACATTGAAAAAATATAATTTTAATAAGTAATAAAAATATTATTGTGCATTTGTAGTCAAGGTGCTGTGTGTGTGTGTGTGTGTGTGTGTGTGTGTGTGTGTTGTACCTCCTGTAGTACAGATGAATGACGGGATACTGGAAGAAGCTCTTCTGCTTCCTGCAGCGGCCCTGATGCCACCAGCAGTTCACAGCCAGGAACTGCACCTGCCAGGACACGCATCATCATCATCGTCATCATCATATACGATGATCAATAGATCTGAATTATGAGTATATATCTGTATATTGAGTATATATCTGTATATTGAGTATATATCTGTATATTGAGTATATATCTGTATATTGAGTATATATCTGTATATTGAGTATATATCTGTATATTGAGTATATATCTGTATATTGAGTATAGATCTGTATATTGAGTATATATCTGTATATTGAGTATATATCTGTATATTGAGTATAGATCTGTATATTGAGTATAGATCTGTATATTGAGTATATATCTGTATATTGAGTATATATCTGTATATTGAGTATAGATCTGGATGTTGAGTATAGATCTGGATGATGAGTATGGATCTGATGTTGAGTATAGATCTGAAAGCTGAGTATAGATCTGTCCAACTCTTTCTATTTTTCCTTTCATTTTATTATTGTTTTATTTTAAAACTGGTTTTATATACGTAACTTTCGTCAGTGTAAATCATGTAAACAGAGCACACACTCACCTGGTCGGCCAGACGCAGCGCCACCTGCTGGACGTGTTGCCGTGCTGTGATGGAGTGAGCACACCAGGGGGCGTAGAAGAAGAGCACCGACACATCCGCTTCCTCCCGCAGCCGATCCGCTTCCTCCAGCTGACCCAGGAACAGATCCAGAACTGGTGCCTCCGCGGGGAAGAACCGCATCGGCGGACGGGCCGGAGACACTACACTCTTCACACGACTGACAGCACAAACACACACTGTACACTATAATCACACTGACAGGTGCAGCTCCGCTGGAGAGCTCTGGAATCTGCATTTTCATTTGATGTTTGACATAATCTCAACTGAAACATGAAGAGGGGGCAGGGCATAAAGAAGCCCCTCCCTCTTACAAAACAGCCAATAGCGTGTAGTTTTTCTCATAGCTCGGCCAGTGGGAGTGGTTAAGCACAAGTGCATCAAACGAACAGCCAATGAGAAGAAGGGGGCGGGGCATGTCAGACACGAGAGAATTTAGACATTGTTTTGGAGAATCTACATTATAGAAATCAATGCTGAGACTCACATCTACATCATGTGTTATGATCAGCAGTATATGATATAATATTGATATTCATCAGTGTATTTACCCACAGGTGAGTGTTATGATCAGCAGTATATGATATAATATTGATATTCATCAGTGTATTTACCCACAGGTGAGTGTTATGATCAGTAGTATATGATATAATATTGATATTCATCAGTGTATTTACCCGCAGGTGAGTGTTATGATCAGCAGTATATGATATAATATTGATATTCATCAGTGTATTTACCCGCAGGTGAGTGTTATGATCAGTAGTATATGATATAATATTGATATTCATCAGTGTATTTACCCACAGGTGAGTGTTATGATCAGCAGTATATGATATAATATTGATATTCATCAGTGTATTTACCCGCAGGTGTGTGTTATGATCAGTAGTATATGATATAATATTGATATTCATCAGTGTATTTACCCGCAGGTGAGTGTTATGGGCAGTAGTATATGATATAATATTGATATTCATCAGTGTATTTACCCGCAGGTGTGTGTTATGATCAGTAGTATATGATATAATATTGATATTCATCAGTGTATTTACCCGCAGGTGTGTGTTATGATCAGTAGTATATGATATAATATTGATATTCATCAGTGTATTTACCCGCAGGTGTGTGTTATGATCAGTAGTATATGATATAATATTGATATTCATCAGTGTATTTACCCGCAGGTGAGTGTTATGGGCAGCAGGAGCGCGCAGGTCAGCAGTACGGCACCGCAGCACAGTATCTTTACGGGTCTTCTCGCCATCTGATTCACCGCCTGCCGGAGCTCAGCCCGAACCCGCCGCAGCATCACCGACCGCTACAGACAGCAGCTCATCCCGGTGAACCGAACACAGCTGAACAGGAGCGGTGGAACTGAGCACCAACCGCTTAAACACACGTCACACTTCCGCCTCACAGGCTGAGGAAGCGTCGACAAACTGCACACGCATAACGCGCCGTTCATTTCAATAATGCTTCAGAAGAGTAGATTAACATGCGTACAGTGTTCAGGGGGTCTTCGTTAAGGATGTCTTTATGTATAAAGCGCATTTACTGCGCGTGTTCGGTGTTTGAGGTCGAATGAGGAGCGCGATTGACGGTTTATTTCTGAGAAAACAGCGACGCTACCTGACGCATCGTGGCCACGCCCACCGAGACCCCGCGCCAAAGATGATTTCTCCATTATTTTGTATTTATTGTCAACATAATGGATTGCTTGATTCATTATGAGTGACGAGCTGTCATAATAAATGTTTTAAATCAAAGTAAAAAAACTAGTAGTTCTAATACTAGATGTAAATGTTAGTGTTTATGAATTGTGTAGCATTGGTGTTTGTTATTGCAGTGTATCTTCATTATCAAGGTGTTTTTATTCTGAATCCATTTACTTTTACAGGTTTTTTCCAACCGCTCACACAGATAATCTTTTCATGTCAAACTATTTCTGAAACATCTCACTCAAACTGCATTACTACACCCCAAATCCCCCAAACCATGAGCTGTTCAGCCTCGAGCTCAGCTTCCTGTAGCATCAGACACCTTTAACCTTTCTAATCCGACCCGACAGCTCGAGCCTGAAATCATCATGATCTAGTTGAGAGATATCTGTGAATAAATGTTATCACAAATACCGCTTACTGTTGTGTTTCTAAAGGAAAAGATATCTTATCTCCAATACTCTCAAGACCATTAAACAGAGGCAGAGACTCCCATTATTAATCTCTAATATTTTATATTATTTCATAAATCAACATGGTTTTACTTTAAGGGAATTTGTAGGATCTAAAAAAATGTATTAATCTAAGATATTAATTTAGATTTATTTATAGACTTATTAATTTATTTGTATATTTTTTATTAAAATAAAAGTCCTTTTTGAAGCTACCTCTTTGGATAATCGGTTGACATTTAATTTATAACTTGATCCGTTTATATTTCCATAGTGTGAATTAATTATTTGTATTGTGAATATGAAATGATTTCATAATTACAGTCTCCGTAATATTCCCACCGTGAGCCGCAGAGCGCCACCTGCAGGAATGGACAGGGAGCGGAAGTGCGTGCGAGCGTTTCCGGCGGCCGGGGTTAAAGCTTCCAGTGTGTGTGTTTGTGTGTATCGCAGCTTTGGAGGATGGAGGTCACGAGACAGAGTAAGAGCAGCAGATTACTGAGATGCTTCACCGTAAAACACACACACAAACGAACACCGCATCTGTAACGCGACTGTGCGCGCGCCCGCGGTGTTCGTGTGCAAGTGTGTGTGTGTGTGTGCGTGCGTGTGTGTGTGCGTGTGTGTGTGTGTGCGTGCGTGTGTGTGTGCGTGTGTGTGTGTGTGTGTGTGTGTGTGTGTGTGATAATCGTGTAATTGTGTTTGTGTGATGTGCAGATTTTAAGGAGGTTCTTCCAGAGGTGTGTAACGCGGTGCAGGAGGCGGATTTCATCTCTATCGACGGAGAGTTCACAGGTGTGTGTGTGTGTGTGTGTGTGTGTGTGTGTGTGTGTGTGTGTGTGTGTGTGTGTGTGTAGTGTAGTTGTATAGTTGTGTTCTTTTGTTAGTGTTCATGTTTTGTGTGAGTGTGTTGAGGTAACATGTGTGTGTGTGTGTGTGTGTGTGTGTGTGTGTGTGTGTTGTAGGAATCAGTGATGGGCCGTCTGTCAGTGCTCTGACCAATGGACTGGACACTCCAGAGGAGAGATACACCAAACTGAGGAAGGTAAAGAACACACACACACACACACACACACACACACACAGCCCAGTCCTGCAGTGTGTGTTGGGTTGTTTTGGAGCTGATGATGATCTCTGGTTTCCTGCAGCACTCCATGAACTTCCTGCTGTTCCAGTTCGGCGTCTGCACCTTCAGATACGACCAGAACCAGTCGACGTGAGTGACCCGCTCAGATCAGCTGATTAGCCTGTAGTATTTAACGAGCCCCTGATATGGGTTTAATATGAGTGTGTGCTGCAGCTCTGTGATGAACCCGTCCGGCTGAGGGTGCAGTCTGACTCCGCACCCTATTTAACTATTGATCCGCTCAAAAGAGTCGACTCTGAGTCAAATGAATGATTCCTCTTGTCAGGCCGGCGCCAGGGTGTCACAGCTGAGGGGGCATTTTAATCAGATAGGGGGCACTGGACCTGCTGATTTCAGTCCCTCTGGTTCCTTTTAGGCCATTTATTCACATTTACCATTTCTTTGATTTGTTTCTGACTTGAGGCAGTCATATACTTCTTTATAGTAATAATACTGATATTTTTATCGATGTAGGTAATGCAGCGATACCGTTTACTAATGCAGACAGATCATGACTTCAGCGCCAAACCAGTGAATTAAATCCTGTTATTCTCCTTATTACTTTCAATTTTATTTCAAATAACAGGCCTATGAATGTTTAAAGTTTTAGTGAAGACGTCACACTATGCCCACACATGCAGCTGACCCACATCAGACTATCCGTATAACTATAGTAAATAAATATAGTGAAACCAGCATAACCCAGTCATCACGCTTCATTACACGACCAACATCAGTGCCTAAAGCGAAACGTTACAGTCTGATGCCATTTAAACAATCATTTAATACATTAAGGCATTAGTATAGCCAGAGAAATACCTCAAAAGATAGCTAAATTCACAGCTATTAGCGGGGAAACTTGTTCAATTTGGCATGGATAACACGGCTCGTTGGGCTATATAGCTTTTTTTCATCATTGTGAAGGTAAAAATAAAGATTGATGTTGGGCTATCATAAGCAGGGTGTTTCCCTGTGATATTGTCCGGTTGGCAATTATAAAAACACCATCATAAACCATTAGGGCACTAGCCCTGCCCGTCATTATATTCATTCAGCCTATTTTAATATCTTGTTTTCAGGTTATTTTCATTTCGTAGGGCCATGAGCTACAAGTCAAAACAAACTCCGTTAACTACATTATATCTGTTAAAATAGGCCTACAGTATGAGCAAATAGCAGTGTAGCCTCAATTACATATATTTAAAGATCATCATTCAGCCTACCTGCAGCACATGTGAGAGGTGGATCTGCGGCAAATCCACGTCCTCGCGCACTATATACCCGATTCATTTATAACTGTCAACTTGATTAGCAGGCTGATCATCTATAAACGCAAAAGGCATTAAGTGTCCTAACTGGAGACTGCTGCTGCATTATGGGATGTTTCTCTACACCACTGTAAAAGTGGTTTATTTTAGCTTAATTTGAATATTATAATGATAATAATGAATATAGTAAATGTGAAAATTAGTTGTAGTGTAGATTACTGTGGGACTGTGCAGTGACTGAACTGTTTTATTAGTCTGCATATCCCGGCAAATTTTTTTTTGCGTTTTTTTTTTTTTTTTTTTTTTTTTCTCCCTTTAGAGCTCGAGTTGTTTTAAAGAATTAGTTAACCAAAACATGTATTGAATTAAGCTGCTCGCCTCATGTCATCCACTAGTGCAGTTTTAATGGCTATACACGGGCGCACCTGACCTGACGCGGGACCAGATCTCTGGACTATAGGACTAGCTTAAATCTCACGATTTTCATAATTGAATTGCTTTTTCATATAATTCTATATCTACATGTGTGTTCTGAAGGTTGGGATGACGGGAGTGTTGGTAACTAATAACAGAGTTTTCAGTTTAGAGTGAACAATCCTTGATGAACACTGGGTGGGGGGCACAAATTCTTTCTGAGGGGCAATGCCCCCCTTTGAGTTTAATTGAAGCATTAATAAACTATCATGCCTCAGATAGTGGTGGCAAAGTGAGGCTTCATGAAACACTGAAACAGTCGAAGCAAATGTGTCAGCTTCGAAACGTTTCTAAACCCCACTCTACGGTGACACCTAGTGGTCATTTTTTATATGTTGCACTGAAACAGCTTCAGCAAGAACATTTTAGCAAATTGAGGTATTGAACCCCACTTTGTAGAGGTGTCTATTCAAGAGATTTAGTGGAGCAGATAAGGTTTCTGACTTCCATGTGGGGATAGTGGGTTCAGATCCAGGCTGATACGGCTATTCTGAAGTGCTTTAATACCAGTTGGTAATGCTCTTTCTTGTTTCGTTTTGTTTCAGCATTGGTCTGACATCCGAATAAACACTTTGTGAATAAACATGTCTTGTTTTGGTATTAAAACAGGGTTGTTGCTAGATCAGACACAGTTGTGGCCAGAAGGTATCAAGAATTATTTATAATATTCATTAAATTTCCCATTTTATTGTATTTCATTAACGTATATCCAAACCCTAAACCCAACCATCAGTACTGTAAAAATGTTAATTATTGTTTTAGTGTTACATAAATGATGCTTTATTGATGGCGTATCCGCAGCTGTAATCTATTTAGGCTACACCATAAAACAGAAACATGATTAAAATACATAAGACCATGATTTGGGAGTATTTGTACAAGTCGGGAATCGAACCCAAAAGTGATTGGAAGGATGGTAACAGCAAGTACAGGCACAGTTACCAGGCCATATGAGACATTGGAACATATGATATTGGAACTGACCCCAGCAGTTACATGGAGATTCGGCAGGTCTCAAATCGCTTCTTAACTGATCGATGCTTTGAATCACTTTAGTCACGTGACTTGGGTGTTTCGAAACACTTGCGCTTCGGGATCTCAAAACTGTGCAGAAACGTCAGTTTCACGTCAGCCATCCCTAGCCTCAGAGGTGTGTGTGTTGTGGCCAGTATGTGTGTGATAATCAGGATAAAGTTCATCCAGCCGGTTGTTTTCTCAGAATAACTCCTTCAGTCTCTTGCAGCAGTGCTGCGCTTCACATCTGCTTCTGATCCACCTGTCCGGCTCTACTCTGATGTGTGTGTGTGTGTGTGTGTGTGTGTGTGTGTGTGTGTGTGTGTGTGTGTGTGTGTGTGTGTGTGTGTGTGTGTGTGTGTGTGTGTGTGTGTGTGTGTGTGTGTGTGTGTGTGTGTGTGTGTGTGTGTGTGTGTGTGTGTGTGTGTGTGTGTGTGTGTGTGTGTGTGTGTGTGTTTCTGCAGGTACATCACTAAAGCCTTCAACTTCTACATCTTCCCCAAACCCTTCAGCCGCACGTCTCCAGATATAAAGTTCATCTGTCAGGTGAGAGACGCTCGCTGCTGCTGCTGTTGATCATCTCCTGAATCTTCAGCTCTTCTTCATCTTCATCCTTCTCTTCCAGAGCTCCAGTATTGACTTTCTGGCCAGTCAGGGCTTCGACTTCAACAAGGTCTTCCGCAGCGGTCAGTGCGCACTCTCTCTCTTCCCCTCACGTGATTGGTTGCTGGTGTCTCTGTGTGTGTGTGTGTTTGATTGACAGCTGTGGTTGCCGTAGGGATCCCATACCTGACTCAGGAGGAGGAGTGTCAGCTGAGGGAGCAGTATGAGGAGAGGCGGGGTCAGATGAATGGGGCGGGCCCAGTCTCATACACACCCCCTTCAGGCACTGGTGTGTGTAACGTGCCGGAGGACCAGAGAGAGTTCATCAGGAGTGTGGAGTGAGGAACACACACACACACACACACGCATGCACTAGCTTGTGAGGAGCATTATGGGAAATGGTGACTGTGTGTGTGTGTGTGTTTTCAGGGAAAAGGTTGAAGCTCTACTAAAGAACACTGATCAGACCCTGGATCTGGAGCCCTGCACCGGGTCAGACACGCATGCGCACACACACACACATACACACACACTGTCATGACCCAGTGTGTTCTTAATGTGTTCATATGCTGTGTGTCTCTCAGGTTTCAGAGGAAGCTCATCTATCAGACACTCAACTCAAAGTAAGTGTGTGTGTGTGTGTGTGTGTGTGTGTGTGTGTGTGTCTACAGATGAGTGAACGTCTTTATTCATCAGGTGTTTTTATTTCTCCAGGTATTCTAAAGGTCTTCATGTGGAGACGCTGGAGACTGAGAAGGTACGAACACACACGCACAGGAATACACACTATATAAAAACACACTCTTGTGCTCAGGGTGTGTGTGTGTTTGTGATTTCAGAAGGAGCGTTTCATCCAGATCAGTAAAGTGGATGATGAGGAGAGGAGGAGGAGAGAGCAGCAGAAACAGCAGAGAGAGCAGGTACACACACGCGCACACACACGTGCACACACACACACACACACACACACACACACACACACACACTTTGTCAATCAGTCAGTCACATGACTCGCATCTGTGTGTGTGTGTTTCAGGAGGAGCTGAATGATGCTGTGGGTTTCTCCAGGGTTATCAGAGCCATCTCCAAATCTGTGGGTCTCTCTCACACACACACACACACACACACACACACACACACTGAATGTTGTTAGTGAGGTGTGTGTGTGTGTGTGATCATCCCTCTGTCTGCAGGGTAAGCTGGTGGTGGGCCACAACATGCTGCTGGACGTCATGCACACCATACACCAGTTCTGCGGGCCGCTGCCGGAGGTACAGGAGAACACAGGTGCATTGTGGGAATGTGTGTGCTCATCTCTCTAATGTGTGTGTGTGTGTGTGTGTGTGTGTGTGTGTGTGTGTTTCAGGAGCTGGATGACTTCAAGGAGGTGGCCATGACTGTGTTTCCCAGGTAAACTCTGATCATGTCGTGTGTGTGTGTGTTCATGTGTTAGGAAACTTAATGTGTGTGTGTGTGTGTGTGTGTGTGTGTGTGTGTTTTAGGTTGCTAGACACCAAGCTGATGGCGTCCACACAACCGTTCAAGGTGGGTCGTGCGTGTGTGTGCACATTTGTGTGTGTGTGCGCGTGTGTGTGTGTGTGTGCGTGTGTGTGTGTTTAATGCTTGTGTTTGTGTGACAGGAGATCATCCACAACACCTCACTGGCTGAACTACACAAACAGCTGAGACAGAAACCCTTCAGACCACCCACCACTGGTACACACACACACACACACACACACACACACACACACACACACACACACACTCCAGATCACCCACCACTGGTACACAAACACACACTCGAGATCACTCACCACCAGTATACACACACTCTTCAGGTCACTATGGCAAACTGATACACACTCAGTCGTGTGTGTGTGTGTGTGTGTGTATATATATAGAGTGTCCTGAAGGCCTCCAGAGTTACGACACCTCCACCGAGCAGCTTCATGAAGCTGGATATGACGCCTTCATCACCGGACTCTGCTTCATCTCCATGGCCAACTACCTGGGTGAGTGTGTGTGTGTGTGTGTCATAAGTGTCAGGAAGTGTTCATCAGTCCCATGATGCTCTGCAGACGATCACAGCAGAACTCAAGTGTTTGTGTTTCTCCTCAGGCTCTTTCCTCACGCCGCCCAAGAGCCACATCTCTGCCCGCTCCAAACTGCTGGAGCCCTTCTACAACAAGTGAGACACACACACTCATATACACACACACACACACACACACACACACTTCTAAACCTGTCTTCACGTGTGTGTTTCAGATTATTCCTGATGAGGGTCATCGACATTCCCTACCTGAACATGAGCGGACCTGACTGTAAGAAACACACAAACACACACACACACACACACACACACACACACACTAATACAGCATTTCTGACCTCAAGCTTTTGATCCATATTTGTAATAATTAGTGTGTGTGTGTGTGTGTGTGTGTGTGTGTGTGTGTGTGTGTGTGTTCAGTGCAGCCCAAGAGAGATCATGTCCTGTACGTCACGTTCCCTAAAGAGTGGAAGACCAGTGACCTGTACCAGCTGTTCAGCGCCTTCGGTAACTCTCACACACTTGTCTGATCTGTGTGTTAATATATGTGTATGTTTGTGTGCTTTATTATATATGTGTGTGTGTGTGTCTCAGGGAACATCCAGGTGTCGTGGGTGGACGACACGTCAGCGTTCGTGTCTCTCAGTCAGACGGAGCAGGTTCAGATCGGTAAGAAGCTCATCTGCTGTTCTCCAGCCTCCACCAACACCTCGCTCAGTGTGTGTGTGTGTGTGTGTGTGTGTGTGTGTGTGTGTGTGTGTGTGTGTGTGTGTGTGTGTGTGTGTGTGTGTGTGTGTGTGTGTGTGTGTGTGTGTGTGTGTGTGTGTGTGTGTGTGTGTGTGTGTGTGTGTGTGTGTGTGTGTGTGTGTGTGTGTGTGTGTGTGTGTGTGTGTGTGTGTGTGTGTGTGTGTGTGTGTGTGTGTGTGTGTGTGTGTGTGTAGCCATGAACACCAGCCGATACGCTGAGAGCTACCGCATCCAGACCTATGCGGAGTACCTGCAGTCCCGGCAGAAGAACACGCACTCCAGCAGGAAGTGGGCCAGCGATGGGTGGGCGGATACTTCCTACCCCAGTGTCACCATGACAACCGCATCCGGCTACAGCCACACCGACAACCGGTGAGTCGACGTCCATCTCTCTCACACACATGGCTTCTGTCTGTCAGTCACATGACCGTGTGTGTGCAGGCATCAGGCGGTCAAGCGCAGCATCAGTCCGTCTCTGGATGAGCAGAATCACGGCGCTGACAGCAGCTGGACGAACTACAGCGTCAAGAAGATCAAGACTGAGGGTCAGTGATGCAACACACACACAAAAACACACACACACACACACAAGCATTCAGTCTGAATCCACACCGCAGCAGTAGTGCGTGAACAATAACTGCAGACGAGACTCAACACGTTCAAGAGCACAGCTGCTGGCGGAGGAATACAGACATGCAGACCATTCACAACTCCTCTCTGCATACACGCAGACATGTAAAATGTCTTTTCATATATATATATATATATACACACAACATCGTCTGGTTCTCAAAATATATCACGGCTATCAGCCAATCAGATTTAAGTAATATCAGCACCCATACAGTCTCTTTACCCTTTGTGTATTACTCCACCCACATACAGCCAGCAGAAAGCAGACACTCCAGATCTACAGTGTAAGAGATGCTTGCTCAGCTGTTTAACTGTCAGCTTATGATTTGACTCCAACGCGGAAGAAAGTAGTTCCTCATACAAAAGGGTTTTTGAGGCTCTCCATGTTTGATTTTGTTTTTATATACACAATTATGCCGTCAAACTGTTGTATAAACGCAAAATTACATGAGTAGCAGTGGGATATGGCTGTATATCGGCACTGGTGGGGGCACTAAGCAACGCACACCTCCCACCAGTGCCGATATACAGCCATATCGCACTGCTACTCGTGTAATATGCATTTATACAACAGTTTGACGGCATAATTGTGTGTATATATACTAGTGTTTTAGTTTTAAAACGACGTTTTAGATCAAAAACGATCCGCGTCCACACTAGCGTTTCACCTAGCGTCTCTGAACATATCTCCGTCCACACTGCGCCACCAAACACGTACATCACGTGACCATTCACACACTCTGGGCATGAGTGTTCGAGTATAAACAGGAAGCATGCGTCTCGCTCTGCATTTGGTTATTGTTAGTCAACAAACACCGGTTAACATTAAACATGATGGCGACGAGAGCAAGAGAGGTATATTTGTGGACAGACGACGAGGTGGAGTTACTAAACGTAACAGATGAATAACTGCACAATGCTGCCTAAAACAGACACTAGAGCAAACAGCGCTCCCATTTCTGTGTGCATGCTGTTGTTTACAGTGAAGGCTGGTCTGCTGTCTCCCGGTAGCGTTAAAGCCATGTGTTAGTCATGTGATAGGGGCTTGACGAATGAGGGAAGGATACGCAATGACACAAAGCCCCAATCAGCTATTGAATCTCAGCAGCGCCGCCTCCGTGTTCAGATGTCTCCGTTTTCCCTCATCCACACTGAGACGCAGCAGCAGCGCTTCAGAATGAACACGGCCTCTCCAGCGTTTCCAAAACACTCCGCTTTCGGTGCTTGAACTCCTCCGGCGTAGAGTGGACGGATGGCGTAACCGTAGCAAAACTTCTGCGTTTTCAAACTAAAACATTAGTGTAAACGCGGCCTCACTCTAGTGAACTGCGTCCATGTGAGCACGTCACGTTTGGTGTGGTCACTTCACAGTTAGAATACACACAGGTTCGAAGACTCGTTCTCGCCCCCTACAGTGCAATTCAGGAAGGTATAAATGCGCACTAAAATATCAAGGTGAAAGTCATCATAGCTAGTGTTGAATAGACCCAGTCCAACCCAACTCTGAGAATAGATTAACAGCAATATTGTTTTAAAATTGCCTGATAAGAGTCTCTCGTTAACACGGCACATTAATGCGGATAACGGCTCAGCGCTAATGTGTATGTCAATGTTTATTTGCGGTATTCTCAATATCATTCTGTGTAAATCTGCAGGTTTTTGTGCACCTTCTGTGCTGACATATCAGCCTCTGTCTGGCCTCAGCACTACAGTAATAATGCTTCACAATCAGCAGCGATCTCTGCATCTGCAGACTTCTGTAATGAGCAAACTGAGCTTCAGCAGAATCATGCCAGCAGTTATTATACTGAGCGTTATTATTCGCAGTGTTTCCATCATCAGGATCAGCTCCTGTTCGCCGTTACATTATAATAGTGACGCTTGTTGTTGATCTTCATCTTCCGTATCGCAGGAAGCTGCACGCAGACCTACGCTGACGTCGCCGGCTCCTGTGATTGGCCTAGACTGCAGTAAGTGCACCGCCCCTTTCACTCACCCACATGATGTCATGCCTCTGATTGGCTGTTTCTTGTTTAGGGCTGATGAAGGCGGAGCCTCTGTGAGCCCAGTGGCAGAGGAGGCGGAGCTCGATGAGTTCTCAGCCAATCAGAGTCAAGGTAAAAGGAGCCGCAAGCACAAGAAGAGGAAGTCAGACGGTGAGCGTTTATCTTAGCATGCGCAGATTAGCCGGTAGCCTGCTGAACACCTGCGTTTGTTTGTTTTGTTGCACAGCTTCTGAAACTACACCGCCAGCGCTCTTCGACGTCCCTCAGGTTTGGTAGCCCGCAGAAGCCAATCAGAACCCCCGCTCAGTCCGAGTGTAATCAACAGCCAATCAGAAGAAAGCACTTAACTCCTGACGCCCAGCGTGTGACTTCCTGTGACCTCTCCTCACGAAAACAGAGCATTTTAAAGGTGCTGGAGTTACTGAGCCATTTCGTGTGTGTGTGCGCGCGTGAGCGCTAAAGTGTGTGTGTGTGTGTGTGTGTGTGTAACTTGTATTTTAAGACTGTTTCCGCAAGCGTTCCCTCTTTTTAAACGTGCTGAGTGTCCTGCAGGTCTATTTATTCCTCGCGAGGGACTATTATTGTGTTTGAGTTCCTTCAGATAAATGTTGAGAGAAAAAAAAAAAAGAATCGTGTCGAATGTCTGCTCATCACTGCGAATGTCGTTCATGTGTTTTGTATAATATGTTCAAATGTTCCCTTTTCCGGGGAGATGAAATTAAAGAGTCTTTCTTAGTATGTCTGTGTCCGCCTGTTCACTAACACACCGTTCACTTCAGGTGATTGAGTTGAAGCACTTTGGTGTGGAACAGAGCGCGATTGCCCTGTTCACATATGCCAAACGAACCGCGCTAACTCTGCAAACGAGACGGGTTCCGAAACACAAGTGTAGGTGTGAAAGCAGCCTGAGACTCGTGCACTCTGTCACAGGCTGATCTGCTTCGGTTATCTTGTCAGTTGACTGAAGTCGTTTTCCCGTTAACTGTCAACATTACAATTCCAACACAAATGTCAGGTGTCACCATTGTCCACTTACTGAACGCCACGTGATGCGACTCGTTTAGTTTGGTAGAGTTTTAATCCTGGATTGTGAGAGGCTGGACGGTTCAAACCACACTAAAACAGAAAAAGAAGTTCCGGTCAATTTAATCTGTCCGCCTCAGCTGCTGAAAAATCCAGCATAAACCAGCCTAGGCTGGTTGTAGCTGCTCGACCAGGCGGGTTTTAGAGGGGTTTTGGCCATTTCCAGGCTGGTTTCCAGCTATTTCCAGGCTGGGAGATGACCAGCTTGACCAGCCTAGCCAAGCTGGGAGTCCAGCTTAAACCAGGCTGGTCAAGCTGGTTTTAGCTGGATTTAGCTGGTCATTTTCCAGCCTGACCAGCTGAGACCAGGCTGGAAATGGCCAAAACCAGTCTAAAACCAGCCTGGTCAACCAGCCAACCAACTTAGGCTGGTTTAAGCTGGATTTTTCAGCAGGGTCAGCTGAGCTCATACTTGACGTGTAGCGTATCGGTCAGATACTTCGGTCTCTGCATATTCCTCAGATCCCTGAAGTAATTCTGCAATCCTTCATCCAGCAGGTGTTGATGAGGCGTGAACCCCACAGACAGGTAATAAATGCAGGGAGTGTCGCAGATGTAGCGGGCTGATTACATCCCAAAAACTAATCTGAAACCCAAAGAGCACCGCCCAACAATCTGTAGACTAATAACCTAGAGCGGCTGAGCAGTGAGAAATCTCTACCCGCCTGTCAGTTTTACCCGCAAAAACAAGTTGAAAACCGCCCAATCCGGCCACAGAGCGGCGGTATGGGCTTCAGTGTGAATATAACCCCAGCTCTAATCTCATATGCACCGCATTAAACCCAGACCGTGATGGAGAAAAGTTTAATTCTTTTATGAAGGTTGTAAGTATTTGTCTATGGAAATATTTGACACATTAACACATACTGTAAGTTACAGTAAACAAGATTTTGGTGAAGTTTTTTAATGCACTATAGTGCAATATACAGTACTGCATATCACAACTGACTGATCCAGCATCCTGCTGTAATGACTACAGGAAATAAACAGTGATTAATACTGTAATACACTACGTTTCAACAGTTCTGTTAACGTGTATTACTTATAGCTGTTAACAAGTATAGAATTACCGCAGTATGGGTCAAAAACACTACAGTATTTACTGTTCTCATCTACTGAAAGCTGATTTTCTGTTCCTGTACAAATAATAAAGTACACTGACTAAAACAAGGAGAATAATGCTCATGTCCTGCGTGCTGTAATGGACACTGCTGTCATGTTCTGAATGCTTGTAGCCTGTAATGTGTGTTTTCTGTAAAGGGCTCATGAAATTAAAACAGGCTGATTTAGACGATGTTAGTATCAGTGTTGCTAGTTTTGAGGATATCTATAAGCTAGTGCGCACCATAACAGGGACAGAATGTGCATTTAGAAGATGTAAAGCTGATATAAACATGTAGTTTGTTGCTTCCACCTAACTGGATCAAAGATGGATCAAAGGCTGACAGCAGGCGTCTGCAGTTGGCATTAAAGCAGTGTGCTGTACGCTCAAATTAACCTGTCCTATCAATTCTGGCATCCTACCACACAACAGGACATGTTTGCTATTGCAACCGCTATGTGCGATTGAACCCGTGTGATGTCATGAGTGATGTAGGTTGGTAATTCCCCTATAGGCTGTTTTTAAAAGGGGGAGGGGCTGCACTATGCCCCACCCTCTCTTAGTGTTTGGGTTGAGTATAAATGCCCATTCAGAACTCTGCAGCTCTGGGTATTCTGAGCTGGACAAACACAACACAGCAGCTCATTCAGCTTCATTTACAGCTTTATTC
>NC_141021.1:61675000-61705000 GCF_052040795.2 Danio rerio
TATTCCTCCTCACACGTTAATCAGCACAGCTCAGTGTTAATGTAAAGACAGTAATGCGTTCTCCTCACATTTTCTCCGCGGATACACACTAGAGTCTCATCTGATGCGCGCGCGCGCGCGTGTGTGTGTGTGTGTGTGTGTGTGTGTGTGTGTGTGTGCTGTTGTGGTTGTTTGTATTCTTGTGTTGCTGGTTGTTATGCTGCAGTTGATGATGATGGTGTGTGTGTGTGTGTGTGAGCTGCACACTGTACCCATATGAAGAGTCTGCACAGTTGGAGATCAGACACATCTTTCACACACTCACTCTCCTTCAGCTTAGTCTCTTCATCCAGCAGGATTCCCTGTTCCAGCTTATGTTTTAACACAACGGATGCCCTTCCAGCTGCAACCCAGTACTGGGAAACACCCATACACACTCATTCACTCACACACACACACACCCACACACACACATCAAAAGGTGAAGTCGGACGCTGTTATGTGAATTTTCAAACATGTCTGTTTCAATTTTGTAATATCAAAAGTGTGTGTGTGTGTGTGTGTGTGTGTGTGTGTTTGAGGTTGTGTAAGAGTCATCAGTTGTTCGACCACACAGTTGTTGTGTTACTCCTACACTGCATTCAGAAGATGTGAGTTGCTTCACACACAACATCATGAACATATATATGCACTCGGATTTGGTTTTTTATTTGGGAGACGATTGCAAATTTTTGCAGCAGATAGTGACTAAAAGAAGTGCCGCCAGATTGTATCAGATTTACAGAGTGAAATTCTAAAAGTCGAGTGCTAGAAGAGCGTAGCAAACGGTTTTGATTATATCTTAAAAAGCAGTCAGAAAAGTAAGGTGTCATATTGTGTAGTGCCTTAAACTAATAAAAATGAGTTTGACTTCAAAACAACATTAGCACTGTTTAACTGACTGTGGACCATGCTGTAGTCTGATATTCACTGGCTGTTAAATGATTTTAATATTTACACTTTGTAAAGAATACTTTCCCGAGATTATATTATTAATAGAGAGAAAGTCTGAATGTGCAGAAATAAAACCAACTTAACCTCAGTGGAACCAGAGCACCCAGAGGAAACCCACTCCATTATGGGGAGAACATGCAAACTCCACACAGAAACACCACCTGACCCAGCTGGGACTCGAACCAGAGACCTTCTTGCTGTGAGGCCACAGTGCTAACCACTGAGCCACAGTATTTCATCATGTTATTTCTCTGTTAACGTCATCCCATACAGAAGTGTCATATGGTCACATATATGCTATTATTGTTGAATATATTTAAATGTATTTTTAATATATATATATATATATTCCAAATGCATTAATTTCCTGATTAAATCTTTTATCTTCATGTTGCATGTTTAAATGTACACACACACTCACCGGCCACTTTATTAGGTATACCTCACTTGTACCGGGTCGGACCCCTTTTAGCCATCCGATCGCCCTGTATATTTTACCCGCTTATTTAGAATAACCAATACAGGAATAAAGGATCTTGTATTTGTCAAAACTGATAGTAAAAAGTTTTTCTCAGTGGAAATATTAGAGCTATTCCAATTAAATGTCCACCTGGCCATGACAATAATTACATTTTCACCAAAATACGGAAACTGTTCTGTGTTTTTTGTGCGAGCGAGTGTAGCGGAGGCCAGCTAGTGTGTGCTGTGCAGGTAAACCTCACTCCTCTGACCTCTAAAGGTGCTCTAGCAACAGATGCTAAAGGCCATGGATTTTAGCCTCCTTGTTAGAGCAACCGACTCGCATGCGGAAGGTCGCCGGTTTGATTCCAGCCCGGAGCGGGTTGGGTGGTGTAGAATCGGTGGGGTTACACAAGTGTTTTACAGTGCTTCAGACATACTCAGACATGTCTCTGTCAGTGTTTTCATACTATTATATTTGATTTACCAAACTTACACAACGGCCAGTGTGTGTGTGTGTGTATGTGTGTATATATATGAATGCTGCTGATGTTGATTGTGTAGTTGTGTCACTGATGTGTGTTGTGTTGTGTTGTGTTCAGAGAGCTGGGTCTCCTCCGCCAGCGCAGTGCATCTTCATCTGCTCAGCGTTCCTCAGTCTGCAGTAAGAGCCTCAGGTGTCTATCAGTGAGAGAGTGTGTTCAGCAGCACACACCCCTGACCTGTGTGTGTGTGTGTGTGTGTGTGTGTGTGTGTGTGTGTGTGTGTGTTTCTCTCTCAGAGCAGCGCTTCTCCTTCCTCATCATCATTGACTTTGAGTCCACCTGCTGGAGAGAGAAGAGCAGCAGCGGTCAGGAGATCAGTAAGACACTTCACACACACACACACACACACACACCTCTCTCTCTCTATCTTTCTCTCTCTGTCTCTCTCTCATCTACTAATCTACTACACTGTTATTATATTATGATGTGTGTGTGTGTGTGTGTGCAGTCGAGTTCCCCGCGGTGCTGCTGAGCGTGTGCAGTGGAGCGGTGGAGTCTGAGTTCCACTCGTATGTGCAGCCGCAGGAGCGTCCCGTACTGTCGGCCTTCTGCACGGAGCTCACCGGCATCACACAGGTGACCAATCACAACCTCACACCTCATCAATATTCATTAGCCTGTGACTGCAGTGTCTGATCTGCCGCCGTGTGATTGGCTGACAGGATCAGGTGGACTCCGCCCCTCCGCTGCACGTCGTTCTGTCCCGGTTCAGTCGCTGGCTGAGGAGCCTACAGGAGGACAGGGGCGTGGTCTTCCTGACTGACAGCTCAGGTGCCGCCCCCTCCGCTAAGCTTTGTGCGTTTGTCACATGGTCAGGTGAGGAATCACAGCTCCGCCCACTGCCTGCTGTGTCGAATCATGTATAACGTTTGTGTGTGTGTGTGTGTGTGTGTGTGTGTGTGTGTGTGTGTGTGTGTGTGTGTGTGTGTGTGTGTGTGTGTGTGTGTGTGTGTGTGTGTGTGTGTGTGTTGTGTGTGTGTGTGTGTGTGTGTGTGTGTAGACTGGGATTTGGGAGTTTGTCTGCTGTACGAGTGTAAGCGGAAGCAGCTCAGTGTTCCTGAAGCTCTGAAGAACTGGATTGACCTGCGGGCCACATACAAGGTACACACACTCGCTCCAACACACACAAACTAACACATACGCTCTAACACACACACACACACAAACACACGCACTCTCTCTTACACACACACACACACACACACACACACTCGCTCTAACACACACAAACTAACACACACAAACACACACACAAACACACACACACTCTCTTTAACACACACACACAGAAACACACATACTCTCTAACACACACAAACTAACACACACAAACACACACACACACTCTCTTTAACACACACACACAGAAACACACATACTTTCTAACACACACAAACTAACACGCACACACACGCTCTAACACTTAAATACACACACGCTCTCTAACACATACACAAACACACACACACACTCTCTTTAACACACACACAGAAACACACACTCTCTCTACCACACACACAAACACACACACACTCTCTTTAACACAGACACACACACACACAGAAACACACACACACACACACTCTCTCGCTAACACACACAGATATGCAGTAAGTGTTGAGTTACTCTGTGTGTGTGTGTGTGTGTGTGTGTGTGTGCGCGTGTGTGTGTGCGTGTGTGTTTCAGCTCTTCTATAACAGGAAACCCAAAGGACTGAGAGGAGCTCTGCTGGACCTCGGCATAGAGTTCACCGGCAGAGAACACTCAGGTACACACACACTCACACACACACACATACACTCTCACACACACACACACACTGGAGCGTTCAGAGCTGTGTGGATCAGCTGCTCTGTCTATGGGCTGATATACACCGACTGAGCCACACCGATGACCTGCTCAGCCAATCACTGTTGAGCAGGTGAACACACCGGCCAATCAGCAGCGAGTAAGAACACTCAGCAGCACTCAGACATTAGCAGCACAGCGAATCATCACGACTGAGCTGAACACTACTGACAGCCGACACGGCAGCACTGAGGAGAGCCTAGCACTGTAATCAACCAGTGTGTGTGTGTGTGTGTGTGTGTGTGTGTGTGTGTGTGTGTTCAGGTCTGGTGGACGCCAGGAACACAGCTCTGCTGGCGCAGCGGATGATGACGGACGGCTGTCAGCTCTCCATCACCAGCCCTGAGCGCAGGGTGAGTGTCTGCACACCTGACCACCTGACCAGGTGACTCCACCCCCTGCTGACACCACAACCAACCAGGAGCCGGCACTGAGCTCTATTAAACCTGTGTGTGTGTGTGTGTGTGTGTGTGTGTGTGTGTGTGTGTGTGTGTGTGTGTGTGTGTGTGTGTGTGTGTTTTCAGGCGCAGGTGAAGCCCAGACCTCACACTCGACCCTCAGGGCTGAGAGAACGACACACACATCTGACCAACGTGAAGAACAGCAGAGACACACACACTCACACAAACACACACCTGACCAGTGTGAAGAGCAGCAGAGACGCACACACACGTCTCCCAGCGCTGATGAACGAAAGCATCCGAGCGCGACACACACAAACACAGCAGACGTGTGCGAACAGCAGCGACACACACATTGCGTCAGCGAGTGTGTGTGAGGTTCTGGTGTCTCCGTACACTCTTCTCTCTGCTGCGCACACACACACACACCTGCAGGCCCGCAGCGCTGCACTGGCCGGCCTGTCTGACACGACCTATGACCCCGAGAGCCCCGCCCCCTGCTGGCAGGATGGAGAGCTGCTGGTGGAGGAGGAGGAGCCTAGCTCATACGATGATGTTATTCTGGGGGCGGAGCCTGAGGAGGCCACACCCTCAGAGCCCAGGCGGTGTGTTTCCTCCAGTGTGTTCAAGACCCCGCCCCCGCTGCTGCGCTCAGAGCCGCTCCGCCCCCTCACACACTCCTTAGGGCGCATCGCTGCGCCGCTCAGTGTTCACGCACACACACACGCGCTGAAGCAGAAGGTGAAGGTGACGTCTCCGCTGTGTGTGTGCGGGCGCAGGGCGCGGCGGCTCACTGTGGGGAACGGAGGACCAAACCACGGCCGTGTGTTCTACTGCTGCCCACGGCGGAGGAGCAACACACACACACACACCTGCGACTTCTTCCAGTGGGAGTCTGGAGTACTGCAGAACACTCTGAGCATGCTCACTACACACACACCAGCAGCTGCGCACACACACCTGCGCTGACACACACACACACACACACACCTGCGGCTGTGCACACACACACACACCTGCAGCTGTGCACACACACAAACACACTTACGCTGACACGCACACACCTGCAGCTGTGCACACACACACTTACACCTGCGCTGACACACACACACACACACACACACACACACCTGCGCTGACACACACACACACATACACCTGTGCTGACACACACACACACACACATAAACCTGCGCTGACACACACACACACACATACACCTGCGCTGACACACACACATCTCTGCTGACACACATATACACCTGCGCTGACACAGACACACACACACACACAGCTGTGCTGACACACATATACACCTGCGCTGACACACACACACACACACAGCTGTGCTGACACACATATACACCTGCGCTGACACACACACACACACAGCTGTGCTGACACACATATACACCTGCGCTGACACACACACACACACACACAGCTGTGCTGACACACATATACACCTGTGCTGACACAGACACACACACACACACCTGTGCTGACACACACACACATTCCTTCTGCACCTTCTTTGTGTTTGAGAAGCTGTTTCAGTGTTGTGTCTCTGTCGAGGGAAGATTCCTCATGATCACAGAATATTGTAATCATAAACACACACACACACACACACACACGTGGTGCTTCTCGTGATCATGCTTGTGTATGGCAGTGCAGTGACTGTAGCGTGTGTTATTGATTCTGCACACTGAATGTTTATTCAAGACTGTAGAATAAATCAGTGAATCACGGCTGATGATCTGTGTGTGTGTTTGTGTTTGTGTGTTTGTGTGTGTGTGTGCGTGTGTGCGTGTGTGTGTGTGTGTGTGTGTGTGTGTGTGTGTGTGTGTGTGCGTGTGTGTGTGCATGCGTGTGTGTGTGTTTATTTGACTGTACCAGCTCAGTTTTATCAATCCAGATAACTGGTCTGGATTGAGTGATCCTTGTTTTGTGATCTGTGATCCAGCTTACTGTTTGAGCCAGTTTTGTCAAGTTGGATCAGTCTGATCCGGATAGGAACTTTTCAGGATCACTGACTCTGGATAACCAGTGCTGAAACAGGAGAGGAGATCCCCATGTAGAACTCTAGATAAGTAAAGAGCAGCGAGTAGAATAGGCAGTGTGGGCTCAATGTAGTTTTATTAATAACTGAATTAAAACAAGAGACTCAGCCCATCCTCCCCCAGCAGCCCGCTCATCTGAGACCCACAACACCAACACTGTGCAGTGAGGATAGTCATGACAAGCTCCACATATAGATGTGTTGAATTAAGATAAGACTTGATGTCCAAATCTCAGCAGTAATTTCAGACCTCCTCATGTGATGTGGAGATGAGCGCAGCCTTCAGGAGGCGGATGTCAGGTCTGGCCTTGGTTCACTGCAGTTTGCTCAGGATCAGTTGTTCCTCTGCCCTTTCCGTCTGTTATTCAGTGCATCACTAACACTTTTAAAGTTTTCATTACATTTTGGGCATGAAATCCACGCTGAATCCACCCTACTGAGGGGATCAGTTTAATCCAGATTTGTTGATCCTACAAAAAAGGTTTGAAAAACCCAAACTAGAGGTTTGATCCGAATCAAAACCAAGATTGAATTACGTGATCTAATCTGATTACGTAATCCGGTATTTCTTTTGAAAAACCCATTTTTAAGATTTGATCCAATCCCTTATCTAAAATCCCACTGGATTACTTTCTGTGTGGATTACTTTCTGTGTGGATTACTTTCTGTGTGGATTACTTTCTGTCTGGATTACTTTCTGTGTGGATTACTTTCTGTCTGGATTACTTTATGTGTGGATTACTTTCTGTGTGGATTACTTTTGTTGTGGATTACTTTCTGTGTGGATTACTTTTGTTGTGGATTACTTTCTGTGGCCTTCTGTGTGAACAGGGGTGGAAAGAGGTCTGAAAACTCATAGTGGTAATGTCCACACAACGGCAAGCTGTAGCATCATTAGGCGTTGATATTTGGTTGAATTGAGGTTGGATGTTTGGACATTGATGATGAGTTCTGACGTCAACCCAGTTTCCAAACAAACTGCAACGTCCCCAAGAAGTTAGAGTACAACGTCAATCTGGCGTCATGTTGACGTCTTGTGCCTGCTGGGTGCTTAAGGCCATTTGGGTCTTCATCCAGTAGACATCCGCCATCTTCTCATCGGTGACATCATCTAAGCCGGGTCAATGCCTGTGATCTTCTCGGACACTTTTAATGCTTCCAAACATTCATTCATTTTCTTTTTGGCTTTATCAATCCGGGGTCGCCACAGCGGAATGAATCGCCAACTTATTCAGCACATGATTTATGCAAAGGATGCCCTTCCAGCTGCAACCCATCACTGGGAGACACCCATACACACTCATTCACACTCATACACTACTGACAATTTAGCCTATCCAATTCACCTGTACTGCATGTGTTTGGACTGTGGGGGAAACCAGAGCACCCGGAGGAAACCCACGCCAACACGGGGAGAACATGCAAACTCCACACAGAAACACCAACTGACCCTGCTGGGGCTCGAACCAGCGACCTTCTTGCTGTGAGGCGAATGTGCTGCTCACTGGACCAGCCTGATTTCAACCAAAGCCTGATTTCCAAATCACATGTGTTGAGGTGTTCATGATGATGCGGGTTACTCTGTGTGTGATCTGATTGGTCAGGAGTCACAGCACTGATCTCTCTAATAGACAGGTAATAATACAGTAGAGATGCAGGCTGAAGGACAGTAGTGGAGTAACAGCACAGATACTGCAGTAAACATGAACTCAAGGGGGAGTAAAAGTGCACATCTAGAACACTACTCAGTAAAGCACAACTGCTGAGAGACACTGCTCAATCACAGTGTTGCTGATGTGTTGCTGCACACCAGTGTGTGTGATCTACCCCGTCATAAAGCAGAATCAGTGAAAACAGAAACGCAGATCTACAGCTGGACATCAGCCACAGTCATAGACGACATAAACTGAAATAAAACACAAAATATCTGCCACTCTGAGCAGCCCCTTCACCGTCAAACGCGTTCTGTAAATGAATTGTCCCCCGCGAGGCGCTGTATGACGCGCAATCCGGAGCGACACACAGACAAACACGCGTGCGCGGAGCGGTTTCATATTCCCGAGCCAGTGTTCCTGCATTACTGTAGTGCCCTACACGGACAGCAGAAGCAGAGAGAAACGCAGTCATGTCTGAAGCCCGCAAGAGGACCAGGAGACGATTCGGCGGACACGCGCACAAGAAACAGAAGGGCGCGCGCGAGCTGGAGGTGGGCGCGCAGGGCGTGCTGATCACCTGCAATATGAACGAGCGCAAGTGCACGAGCGAAGCCTTCAGCCTCCTCAGCGAGTACGCGGACGAGCTCTACGGGCCCGAGCAGGTGAGTGACTGTAGTGTAGATCACCATGGAGACGCCTGACTGTAGTGTAGATCACCATGGAGACATCTGACTGTAGTGTAGATCACGTGGAGACGTCTGACTGTAGTGTAGATCACCATGGAGACGTCTGACTGTAGTGTAAATCACCATGGAGACGTCTGACTGTAGTGTAGATCACCGTGGAGACGTCTGACTGTAGTGTAGATCACCATGGAGACGTCTGACTGTAGTGTAGATCACCATGGAGACGTCTGACTGTAGTGTAGATCACCGTGGAGACGTCTGACTGTAGTGTAAATCACCATGGAGACGCCTGACTGTAGTGTAGATCACCGTGGAGATGTCTGACTGTTGTGTAGATCACCATGGAGACGTCTGACTGTAGTGTAGATCACCATGGAGACGTCTGACTGTAGTGTAGATCACCGTGGAGACGTCTGACTGTAGTGTAAATCACCTTGGAGACGCCTGACTGTAGTGTAGATCACCGTGGAGATGTCTGACTGTAGTGTAGATCACCATGGAGACGCCTGACTGTAGTGTAGATCACCATGGAGACGCCTGACTGTAGTGTAGATCACCGTGGAGACGTCTGACTGTAGTGTAAATCACCATGGAGACGCCTGACTGTAGTGTAGATCACCGTGGAGATGTCTGACTGTTGTGTAGATCACCATGGAGACGTCTGACTGTAGTGTAGATCACCGTGGAGACATCTGACAAGTGTAGATCAGCGTGGAGACATCTGACTGTAGTGTAGATCACCGTGGAGACGTCTGACTGTAGTGTAGATCACCATGGAGACGTCTGACTGTAGTGTAGATCACCATGGAGACGTCTGAAGCAGGTCGCACACCAGAAGCGCCGCTCGGCGGCGCGCCGCGCAGCGCCACGCAGCGCCATGTATTTTAGAATTCTAAACATAGGTTTCTATCAGGATACACACACCGGCGCCGCAAGTCGGCGGCTGTCGGCGGCGCCCGGCGACGGCTCAGGACGCAGTTCATTTTTCAGCCGCGCCACAGAGCGCCATCTGATTAGTTTCATGTTAAATATCATTCGAATGTGCGCGTCTGGTGTGTGATACCTTAAACTGTCATGTACGCGCCGTGTCGCGGCGCCGAGCGGCGCTTCTGGTGTGCGACCTGCTTGACTGTAGTGTAGATCACCATGGAGACGTCTGACTGTAGTGTAGATCACCGTGGAGACGTCTGACTGTTGTGTAGATCACCATGGAGACGTCTGACTGTAGTGTAGATCACCGTTGGGACATCTGACAAGTGTAGATCAGCGTGGAGACATCTGACTGTAGTGTAGATCACCGTGGAGACGTCTGACTGTAGTGTAGATCACCATGGAGACGTCTGACTGTAGTGTAGATCACCATGGAGACGTCTGAAGCAGGTCGCACACCAGAAGCGCCGCTCGGCGGCGCGCCGCGCAGCGCCACGCAGCGCCATGTATTTTAGAATTCTAAACATAGGTTTCTATCAGGATACACACACCGGCGCCGCAAGTCGGCGGCTGTCGGCGGCGCCCGGCGACGGCTCAGGACGCAGTTCATTTTTCAGCCGCGCCACAGAGCGCCATCTGATTAGTTTCATGTTAAATATCATTCGAATGTGCGCGTCTGGTGTGTGATACCTTAAACTGTCATGTACGCGCCGTGTCGCGGCGCCGAGCGGCGCTTCTGGTGTGCGACCTGCTTGACTGTAGTGTAGATCACCATGGAGACGTCTGACTGTAGTGTAGATCACCGTGGAGACGTCTGACTGTAGTGTAGATCACCGTGGAGACGTCTGACAAGTGTAGATCACCGTGGAGACGTCTGACTGTAGTGTAAATCACCATGGAGACGCATGACTGTAGTGTAGATCACCGTGGAGACGT
This sequence comes from Danio rerio, assembly GCF_052040795.2. Taxonomy (NCBI): domain Eukaryota; kingdom Metazoa; phylum Chordata; class Actinopteri; order Cypriniformes; family Danionidae; genus Danio; species Danio rerio. Next base: position 61,685,495 of record NC_141021.1, read on the forward strand.
CTGACTGTAGTGTAGATCACCATGGAGACGTCTGACTGTAGTGTAGATCACCATGGAAATGTCTGACTGTAGTGTAGATCACCATGGAAATGTCTGACTGTAGTGTAGATCACCATGGAGACGCATGACTGTAGTGTAGATCACCGTGGAGACGTCTGACTGTAGTGTAGATCACCATGGAGACGTCTGACTGTAGTGTAGATCACCATGGAGACGTCTGACTGTAGTGTAGATCACCATGGAGACGTCTGACTGTAGTGTAGATCACCGTGGAGACGTCTGACTGTAGTGTAGATCACCATGGAGACGTCTGACTGTAGTGTAGATCACCATGGAGACGTCTGACTGTAGTGTAGATCACCATGGAGACATCTGACTGTAGTGTGTGTGTGTTACAGGAGAGTCTCAGTGAGGATGAGGAGCAGGAGGATGAGGATGCGGGGTGTGCACTACAGAGGGAAGTGTCTCAGCTGCAGTCGTCCAGTAAGGGGCGTCAGCAGCGCTTCAGTGCGGTGGACAGCGGCGCCAACAACGTGGTGTTCATCCGCACTCATGGCGTAGGTGAGAGATCAACCTTCAGGTGAGATGACCTCTGACCCCTGACCCTGCTCTGACCCACCCCGCTTCTGCTTTCAGACCCCGCCCAGCTGGTGCATCACATCCTGTCCGACCTCCACCTGACCCGGAAGAGGAAGTCGCGTGTGATCCTGCGCATGCTGCCAGTGAGTGCCACCTGCCGAGCGTTCCCGGAGGACATGCAGAAGCTGCTGAGTGTGTTCCTGCAGCGCTGGTTCCTTGCTCCGCGGCATGCTACCTTCCAGATCTGCTTCAAAGCCAGAAACAGCAGCCACAGCAAGAGGGAGGAGGTGATCACGGCCGTCGCAGGTACACACACACACACACACACACACACACACAAATTTTCAAACAAACTACACATCAAACACACACACACGTTACACAACACATAATGCACATAACACACACTACACATCAAACATCTTACAAACCTACCATACACACACACAGACACACACACACACAAACACACACACACACACACACACTGTACTTCTGAATCTGTCATGGTCCTCTCTCTCTTTACTCTCTCCAGACCTTCATGAGTTCCTGTTTTCTGCTCAACACAAAAGAAGATGTTTTGAAGAATGTTGGAAACCGGTAACCATTGACTTCAGTGTTTGTGTTCTGCTGTGGAGGTGGATGGTTACCGGTTTCCCGCCTCCTGTGTTCAGCAGAGTACAGACACTCATCGAGCTGTGTGAGCTCCTCAGAGGGAATGCTGAGTGTGTTTATTTGGGCTGATCTGTCTCTTTAAGAGGATGAGGATTGGTCCGCTCAGTCTCCGCCCCTCTGTGTGTGTTTCAGGTCTGGTTGGTCAGCTGAACCCGCTCAATAAGGTGGATCTGACCAATCCTGAGCTCTCCATCATCATCGAGATCATCAAGAGCGTCTGCTGCGTCAGCGTCGTCACCGACTACATGCTCTTCCGCAAGTACAACCTGCAGGAGGTGGCCAAAGAGCCGGCCAATCAGAACACAGGCTCACAGAAAACACCCAATCAGAACACAGACCCACAGGAAACACCCAGTCAGAACACAGACCCACAGGAAACACCCAGTCAGAACACAGACCCGCAGGAAACACCTAATCAGAACACAGACTCCAAAGAAGCAGCCAATCAGAACACAGACCCACAGAAAACAGCCAATGAGAGCAAAGGTTCACAAGAAGCAGCCAATCAGACGCAGGAGCACGGGAATGGAGAGCTGCAGAGTTCTGATGTTACCGTTGGCAACGGGGCAGAGGAGGCGGAGCCTGAGTGAGGTGTGATTGACAGATGTGGTGTTTGTGACAGGAGTTGCCCTCAGGCTGAGCGGCGGTAAGCGGCTCCTCGTTCACTGCTGAGTCAGGGGAGCTCAGTACAGCTCACTAGCGTCCTGTTTCCTTCTGTTTACTTCCTGTTACTGTGGTTTTGGTCTGCCAGTCAGACGTGTGTGTGTGTGGAGATTAAATAAAAATACAACTGGAGTCACCTCATGTGTTAGCCCTGCTGTGCCTACTGATTATTGAAGTAGAGGCTGAGCTGAAATATTGCGTGTGCGTGTGCGTGTGTGTGTGTTCTTCAGGTGTGTTTTCTGCAGTCTTCATGTGTGTGTTTAGCGGTTAGCATATCTCTCCCTGGAGATGCGGATTAGCACTGAGCGTGACCTTTCAGGCGTCTGGAGGTGCAGGTCACAGCGGGGGGTGGACAGCAGAGTCTGACTGACAGATGTCACTCAAACACAGACGTGTCTGGCCACACCCACATTAGAGAACACAGAAGCAGAGGGTGGAGAGACGCTGAGCATAAACAACAGCAGATTCACTACCATAGTGTGTGTGTGTGTGTGTGTGTGTGTGTGTGTGTGTGTGTGTGTGTGTGTGCTGCCTCTATTTTCAAAATGTCTCTTCTGTTAGAGGTTATGCTAAAGCTCATCTAAGTATGTATCTAAGACAGGAAGAGTCCTAAACACACACAACACACACACACACGCACACAAACACTTACTCAGTGGATTCACTCGCACAGATTCCCCTGGAGAACACACAGTAATGTGAGCTAAAGAAAGTAAACTGTGATCTTAAGTGGACCTCAGAGTCAGTGCTGAGAGTATTACTGAGTTCAGATATGATAAACTTTAACTCTGTCAGGAATATGCCTTAATTTCACTGTAGTTTGACCTTTCTGGACACTTTGAATGTGTAGACAACTGAACTGGATTGCACGCTGTAAGCATGACACATTGTACACTGTATTTCAGTGAGTGTTTCTCAGACATGTGCTGCAAAATGAAAATTAAATGATTTCATTAGCATTAGTCATTTTAACAGTAGTTTCACTACATCAAATACTATTTCTAACGCATTATGAGTTGCAAAATTAAGCTGGAAATGTATTGCTCAAACCTAAATGATGTGTGTATCGCGCAAGCAAAGACCAGTAAAAGGACCATGTAACTGTTATATGTGCTGCTGCAGTTCCGGCGGTGTCCGGCAGGTGCAGTAGTGCACAGCTACATGCAGACAGAAGCAGCAGCAGCAGCAGAAGAAGTAGACGCACTCGAATGCTGTCTGTCAGCAGAACACGCTGAACATAACTGTAATATTAATAATAATAGAGCTGCTGAACATGGATCTGCTGGACCCTCTGGCCGCGGTGCTGGATGAGGTGGCTCTGGAGGGTCTTGACGGCATCACTATTGAGACTCTGTGGCTGCGGCTGAAGAACCGGCAGGAGTTCGGGCTGACTCTGGATCAGCTCACACGCCGCTTCATCTGGACCTCCGTGAGCAGAGCTGCTGAGATTCGGTTCTACCTGCTGCCGGAGCCGCGGGGACCCGTTACACTACACGACCGGTACCGCACACCCGTTCCAGAACACTGTACTACTGTTACCGAGCCGTTTACTATAGTAACAGCACACTATACTGCAGTATAACTCACTATACTATAGTAACAGCACACTATACTGCAGTATAACTCACTTTACTATAGTAACAGCACACTATACTGCAGTATAACTTACCATACTATAGTAACAGCACACTGTACTGCAGTATAACTCACTTTACTATAGTAACAGCACACTATACCGCAGTATAACTCACTATACTATAGTAACAGCACACTGTACTGCAGTATAACTCACTTTACTATAGTAACAGCACACTATACCGCAGTATAACTCACTATACTATAGTAACAGCACACTATACTGCAGTATAACTCACTATACTATAGTAACAGCACACTACTGCAGTATAACTCACTATACTATAGTAACAGCACACTATACCGCAGTATAACTCACTATACTATAGTAACAGCACACTACTGCAGTATAACTCACTATACTATAGTAACAGCACACTACTGCAGTATAACTCACTTTACTATAGTAACAGCACACTATACTGCAGTATAACTCACTATACTATAGTAACAGCACACTGTACTGCAGTATAACTCACTATACTATAGTAACAGCACACTGTACTGCAGTATAACTCACTATACTATAGTAACAGCACACTACTGCAGTATAACTCACTTTACTATAGTAACAGCACACTGTACTGCAGTATAACTCACTATACTATAGTAACAGCACACTGTACTGCAGTATAACTCACTATACTATAGTAACAGCACACTGTACTGCAGTATAACTCACTATACTATAGTAACAGCACACTACTGCAGTATAACTCACTTTACTATAGTAACAGCACACTACTGCAGTATAACTCACTTTACTATAGTAACAGCACACTATACTGCAGTATAACTCACTATACTATAGTAACAGCACACTGTACTGCAGTATAACTCACTATACTATAGTAACAGCACACTGTACTGCAGTATAACTCACTATACTATAGTAACAGCACACTACTGCAGTATAACTCACTATACTATAGTAACAGCACACTGTACTGCAGTATAACTCACTTTACTATAGTAACAGCACACTATACTGCAGTATATCTCACTATACTATAGTAACAGCACACTATACTGCAGTATAACTCACTATACTATAGTAACAGCACACTGTACTGCAGTATAACTCACTATACTATAGTAACAGCACACTACTGCAGTATAACTCACTTTACTATAGTAACAGCACACTGTACTGCAGTATAACTCACTTTACTATAGTAACAGCACACTATACTGCAGTATAACTCACTATACTATAGTAACAGCACACTGTACTGCAGTATAACTCACTATACTATAGTAACAGCACACTACTGCAGTATAACTCACTTTACTATAGTAACAGCACACTATACTGCAGTATAACTCACTATACTATAGTAACAGCACACTATACCGCAGTATAACTCACTATACTATAGTAACAGCACACTATACTGCAGTATAACTCACTATACTATAGTAACAGCACACTGTACTGCAGTATAACTCACTATACTATAGTAACAGCACACTACTGCAGTATAACTCACTTTACTATAGTAACAGCACACTATACTGAGGTCACAGCAGACTTTACTGTAGTAAATGAGCATTTTTAACATCTGATTTTACAGAGGTAAAGACGTGTTTGTTTATAGAGTGGATGTTTTCTTTCTTTGTGTGTGTGTGTGTGTTTGTGTGCGTGTGTGCGTGCGTGCGTGTGTGTGTGTTTGTGTGCGTGTGTGTGTGTGTGATTGTGCGCGTGCGTGCGTGCGTATGTGTGTGTGTGTGTAGGTTCGTGTTGGTGGACCGCAGCACAGGTATCCACGAGATGCTTCAGACAGAGCCGGATGATGATGTGTACCCGGTCAGTGTAGTGGTGGAGCCGGACGGGCCCCAGGGCTCCTGTGTGTTCTACAAGGAGCGTAAGGAGCTGACGGAGTGTGTGCGCAGCGCTGACCTGCGGCCCCTGCTGCAGCTGGAGGAGGCCCAGAGCCGGTGTGTGTGTGTGTGTGTGTTGAACACTGTAACTGAAGCTGTGGTCAGTGTAGTGTTGTAGGTGTTCTGTCTGCATGTGCTCCTCCTGCTGTTCACTCTTCGGGTCAGCGGGGTTCAGTGGAGCAGCAGTGGAGATCTGGAGCTGTGGACGGTGTGGAGCATGTGCTGTTCTCTGATGATCCACCTTCACTGTCTTTCCACATCCGGGAGAGTTACGGTGTGGAGAAGCCCCACAGAAGCGGCCCACCTAGACTGCTGATGCCCAGAGTCAAGCATGGGGGGATCACTGATGGATTGGGCTCAATATCATGGTATTCGTGTCCCTGCCAAGGACTACCCAACCATTCTGGAGGAGCATGTGACCCAATGGGTCGAACATTGTTTCCTGAAGGCAGTGGCTTGTGTCAGGATGATAATGCAGGAATACATACAGCAGGAGTGGACACAGAGTGGTCTGATGGACATGACAGTGAAGATCTCCCATGGCCTGCACAGTCTGCACAGTGTGCACATTATTGAGCATTTTGGGGTGTTTTGGAGGAGTGAGTCAGGAAAGGCATCAGGCAGGACTCCTGTCTGTCATTCCCAACAGCAGCTGATGCTGGACTGAGGAGGAGGAGCTACAGCAGACTGACCAACTACTGCGCTCCAACACCAGGCCTTCAGCTTCAGTGTGCACCCCTGTATGCGCGTGTCAGGAACTCACAGTGTGTGTGTGTGTGTTTAGGTGGGGTGAGTGTCTGGTGATGGTGGCGTCTCAGGAGCTGCGGTACCGGGCGCTGGTGGGCCCCGAGGGGAACCTAGAGCTGCGGCTGCCCGACCAGAGTTACTGCATCCTGGAGAGACTCGGCAGAGCGCGCTGGCAGGGGGAGCTACAGAGGGACCTGCACACACGCGTATTCAAGTACACTACACTACACTACACTACACACTAAATACTACACTACACTTACTACACACTCCACTACACTACATACTACACACTACATACTACACTCTCCACTACACTACACGCTACATACTACACACTACACTACACGCTACATACTACACACTACACTACACGCTACATACTACACACTACACTACATACTACACACTACACTACATGCTACATACTACACTACACGCTACACACTACACTACACGCTACATACTACACACTACACTACACGCTACATACTACACACTACACTACACACTACATACTACACACTACACTACATACTACACACTACACTACATGCTACATACTACACTACACTACACTACACGCTACATACTACACACTACACCACACAAACATGAGCATTTGGCACGCAGACGCACACTACCCTCTAGTGTTTAGTCTACACTTACACCTGTGTGCATGTGTGATGTAATTTTGGCTGTGATTGGCCAGGATGGACGCAGGTAAGATGCACTACGTGAGGAGGAAGCTGGACCGCAACGGGCTGATCACACTGCAGTCACACGTCGCTCGCCTGCCGACAGGAGCACAACAATACTCACTGCTGCTGCTGCTCAAACGCTTCCATGTGGACAGGTAAACACACACACACACACACACACACACACACACTCTAATCCTGTATATGATGGTGTGTATATGGTGGTGTGTGTGTGTGTGTGTGTCAGGAGGAGTAAGTATGATATCCTGATGGAGGCTGCGTCTAATATTCTCTCTGATCTGCCGGACAAGATTGGGCAGATGCAGAAGGTCCGCGAGCAGCTGGTGAGACTCGCTCTCTGCCATCACTTGTGTGTGTGTGTGTGTGTGTTTATTCTAGCTAATATGTGTGTGTGTGTGTGTAGCGAGTGAGCGAGCGCACCTTCAAGCGTGTGTATCAGTACATGACCGCCGCTAAGATGGCGAGTGTGGTGAGGATCCCTCTGAGGGAGCTGGACCCCACCGGAGGACCCCATAAGACCATAAGAGGTCAGAGGCCACACCGCCGCGCATCACATGACCTGACAGGTGAGCCGGAGCGAGCTGACGGTGTGCTGTGATTGGTTGTCAGGCACTGATGTGTTCGTGCGCTGCCTGAAGCTGCTGAAGCCGTACGGACAGAAGGAGCCGGAGGAGGACGAGGAGGAGGATGAAGAGGCCGAGGCCAAGAGGAGTGTGGCGGAGCCGCGCGTCATCGAGAGGGACATGATCACACAGGCCTACAACATCGGTCAGAACACACACACACACACACACAGTACACTGTTAATGACACATTTATGATACTGTAGATTCTGGATTGAGCAGAGCGCTAATACTGCACAGTGCTAATGCTAATACACCTCTCTGCTAGTGTGTGCTGATACTGACACTCAGCAGAACACACACAACTGCAAATCACGCACATTAGACAACAGCGACAAGCCCACAACACTTCTGGAAAACAGCAACAGTGTGTGTGTGTGTGTGTGTGTGTGTGTGTGTGTGTGTGCGCGCTGTCAGTAGAGCAGCACTGCAGACACTAGAGTCACACACCAATAACAGAGGCAGATTTATTAGGATTTTTTCTGTGCTATGATTGGCTGCTGCTTTTGTTGATCTCTGTGCTGTGATTGGCTGCTGCAGTGGTGTCGGTGGGGACCAGGGGCATCTCTCAGTCTGCGCTGCGGGGACGCCTCAACATCGGCAGGCTGGAGGGGAGAATGGTGTGCAGATTACTGGAGCGCAACAACATGATCACGGTAACAGCAGCCATGAGTGTGTGTGTGTGTGTGTGTGTGTGTGCTCCAGAGTCTGACAGTATGGTTATCTTGGGTTATTAATCCTCTATTAAATAATGTGATTATGGCTCTAATATAAGTTCTTTTTATATGTCTGGTAAAAACAACAACTTTCCCCATTGAGCACAATACAGTCAGACACCTGCACTACAGTCAGACACCTTCACTACAGTCAGACACCTGCACTACAGTCAGACACCTGCACTACAGTCAGACACCTGCACTACAGTCAGACACCTTCACTACAGTCAGACACCTTCACTACAGTCAGACACCTGCACTACAGTCAGACACCTGCACTACAGTCAGACACCTTCACTACAGTCAGACACCTTCACTACAGTCAGACACCTTCACTACAGTCAGACACCTGCACTACAGTCAGACACCTTCACTACAGTCAGACACCTTCACTACAGTCAGACACCTGCACTACAGTCAGACACCTGCACTACAGTCAGACACCTTCACTACAGTCAGACACCTTCACTACAGTCAGACACCTGCACTACAGTCAGACACCTTCACTACAGTCAGACACCTTCACTACAGTCAGACACCTTCACTACAGTCAGACACCTGCACTACAGTCAGACACCTGCACTACAGTCAGACACCTTCACTACAGTCAGACACCTTCACTACAGTCAGACACCTTCACTACAGTCAGACACCTGCACTACAGTCAGACACCTGCACTGCAGTCAGACACCTTCACTACAGTCAGACACCTGCACTACAGTCAGACACCTTCACTACAGTCAGACACCTTCACTACAGTCAGACACCTGCACTACAGTCAGACACCTTCACTACAGTCAGACACCTGCACAACAGTCGGACACCTGCACTACAGTCAGACACCTGCACTGCAGTCAGACACCTTCACTACAGTCAGACACCTGCACTACAGTCAGACACCTGCACAACAGTCAGACACCTTCACTACAGTCAGACACCTGCACTGCAGTCAGACACCTTCACTACAGACAGACACCTTCACTACAGTCAGACACCTTCACTACAGTCAGACACCTTCACTACAGTCAGACACCTGCACTACAGTCAGACACCTGCACTACAGTCAGACACCTTCACTACAGTCAGACACCTTCACTACAGTCAGACACCTGCACTACAGTCAGACACCTTCACTACAGTCAGACACCTTCACTACAGTCAGACACCTTCACTACAGTCAGACACCTGCACTACAGTCAGACACCTGCACTACAGTCAGACACCTTCACTACAGTCAGACACCTTCACTACAGTCAGACACCTTCACTACAGTCAGACACCTGCACTACAGTCAGACACCTGCACTGCAGTCAGACACCTTCACTACAGACAGACACCTGCACTACAGTCAGACACCTTCACTACAGTCAGACACCTGCACTACAGTCAGACACCTGCACAACAGTCGGACACCTGCACTACAGTCAGACACCTGCACTACAGTCAGACACCTGCACAACAGTCGGACACCTGCACTACAGTCAGACACCTGCACAACAGTCGGACACCTGCACTACAGTCAGACACCTTCATTACAGTCAGACACCTGCACTACAGACAGACACCTGCACTACAGACAGACACCTGCACTACAGTCGGACACCTGCACTACAGTCGGACACCTTCACTACAGTCAGACACCTTCACTACAGACAGACACCTGCACTACAGACAGACACCTGCACTACAGTCGGACACCTGCACTACAGTCGGACACCTTCACTACAGTCGGACACCTTCACTACAGTCAGACACCTGCACTACAGTCAGACACCTTCACTACAGTCAGACACCTGCACTACAGTCAGACACCTTCACTACAGCCGGACACCTGAACTACAGTCGGACACCTGCACTACAGTCGGACACCTGCACTACAGTCGGACACCTTCACTACAGTCAGACACCTGCACTACAGTCAGACACCTTCACTACAGTCAGACACCTGCACTACAGTCAGACACCTTCACTACAGTCGGACACCTGAACTACAGTCGGACACCTGCACTACAGTCGGACACCTGCACTACAGTCAGACACCTGCACTACAGTCAGACACCTTCACTACAGTCAGACACCTGCACTACAGTCAGACACCTGCACTACAGTCGGACACCTGCACTACAGTCGGACACCTTCACTACAGTCGGACACCTGCACTACAGTCGGACACCTTCACTACAGTTGGACACCTGCACTACAATCGGACACCTGCACTACAGTCAGACACCTTCACTACAGTCAGACACCTGCACTACAGTCAGACACCTTCACTACAGTCAGACACCTGCACTACAGTCAGACACCTTCACTACAGTCGGACACCTGAACTACAGTCGGACACCTGCACTACAGTCGGACACCTGCACTACAGTCGGACACCTTCACTACAGTCAGACACCTGCACTACAGTCAGACACCTTCACTACAGACAGACACCTGCACTACAGTCAGACACCTGCACTACAGTCAGACACCTGCACTACAGTCGGACACCTGAACTACAGTCGGACACCTGCACTACAGTCAGACACCTTCACTACAGTCAGACACCTGCACTACAGACAGACACCTGCACTACAGTCAGACACCTGCACTACAGTCAGACACCTGCACTACAGTCAGACACCTGCACTACAGTCAGACACCTTCACTACAGTCAGACACCTGCACTACAGTCAGACACCTGCACTACAGTCAGACACCTTCACTACAGTCAGACACCTTCACTACAGTCAGACACCTGCACTACAGTCAGACACCTGCACTACAGTCAGACACCTTCACTACAGTCAGACACCTTCACTACAGTCAGACACCTTCACTACAGTCAGACACCTGCACTACAGTCAGACACCTGCACTACAGTCAGACACCTTCACTACAGTCAGACACCTTCACTACAGTCAGACACCTGCACTACAGTCAGACACCTGCACTACAGTCAGACACCTTCACTACAGTCAGACACCTTCACTACAGTCAGACACCTTCACTACAGTCAGACACCTGCACTACAGTCAGACACCTGCACTACAGTCAGACACCTTCACTACAGTCAGACACCTTCACTACAGTCAGACACCTGCACTACAGTCGGACACCTGCACTACAGTCGGACACCTGCACTACAGTCGGACACCTTCACTACAGTCGGACACCTGCACTACAGTCGGACACCTGCACTACAGTCGGACACCTTCACTACAGTCGGACACCTGCACTACAGTCGGACACCTTCACTACAGTCGGACACCTGAACTACAGTCAGAAACCTGCACTACAGTCAGACACCTGCACTACAGTCAGACACCTTCACTACAGTCAGACACCTGCACTACAGTCAGACACCTTCACTACAGCCGGACACCTGAACTACAGTCGGACACCTGCACTACAGTCGGACACCTGCACTACAGTCGGACACCTTCACTACAGTCAGACACCTGCACTACAGTCAGACACCTTCACTACAGTCAGACACCTGCACTACAGTCAGACACCTTCACTACAGTCGGACACCTGAACTACAGTCGGACACCTGCACTACAGTCGGACACCTGCACTACAGTCAGACACCTGCACTACAGTCAGACACCTTCACTACAGTCAGACACCTGCACTACAGTCAGACACCTGCACTACAGTCGGACACCTTCACTACAGTCGGACACCTGCACTACAGTCGGACACCTTCACTACAGTTGGACACCTGCACTACAATCGGACACCTGCACTACAGTCAGACACCTTCACTACAGTCAGACACCTGCACTACAGTCAGACACCTTCACTACAGTCAGACACCTGCACTACAGTCAGACACCTTCACTACAGTCGGACACCTGAACTACAGTCGGACACCTGCACTACAGTCGGACACCTGCACTACAGTCGGACACCTTCACTACAGTCAGACACCTGCACTACAGTCAGACACCTTCACTACAGACAGACACCTGCACTACAGTCAGACACCTGCACTACAGTCAGACACCTGCACTACAGTCGGACACCTGAACTACAGTCGGACACCTGCACTACAGTCAGACACCTTCACTACAGTCAGACACCTGCACTACAGACAGACACCTGCACTACAGTCAGACACCTGCACTACAGTCAGACCCCTGCACTACAGTCAGACCCCTGCACTACAGTCAGACACCTGCACTACTGTCGGACACCTTCACTACAGTCAGACACCTGCACTACAGTCAGACACCTGCACTACAGTCAGACACCTGCACTACAGTCGGACACCTGCACTACAGTCGGACACCTGAACTACAGTCAGACACCTGCACTACTGTCGGACACCTTCACTACAGTCAGACACCTGCACTACAGTCAGACACCTGCACTACAGTCAGACACCTGAACTACAGTCAGACACCTGCACTACTGTCGGACACCTTCACTACAGTCAGACACCTGCACTACAGTCAGACACCTGCACTACAGTCAGACACCTGAACTACAGTCAGACACCTGCACTACTGTCGGACACCTTCACTACAGTCAGACACCTGCACTACTGTCGGACACCTTCACTACAGTCACCTTTCAGTTACTCCAGGGTTTATCAGTAAAGATCTGTCTGAAAATGTTGTAGGATTAAAGATGGATAAGCAGCTTGTGTTCGTCTGTTAGCTGGTTTTTCCTGTATTTATTATCGTGTACTCTCTGAAGTGTTTCTGCCGTGAGATCGGCCTGAATGCAGTGTGTGCTGTGCTCCTCAGGGCTTCATGGAGGACGAGGGCCGGCAGAGGACCACCAAATATATCAGCAAGCTGTTTGTGGAGCAGAGTAAACTCAACCAGCAGTTCACTAAAGAGTGGCAGCGCAGCCAACACCTGCGCACCACACACCTGACCGAGCCCGAAGCCGGAGCCGCAGCCCACAGCCAGCCGGAGCCGCACATTTACCACAATCCCCGGCAGCGCAAACCAGCCAAGCCCAGCTCCAGTGAAAAGTCCCCGCCCCCCAAGAGTGAGTGACCAATCAGAGCGCACACACACACAGGGTTCAGGAAAGGGTCTAGTTTTTAGATTAGCTTATTGAATCTGCTTTAAGTCGCACTATTAGGCAGCGTGTGAATGTCTCCCAGGTCTGATGGGCATGATGGATTAACTGTGTATGTTATAATCAGACTGTGATTGACATCCTCCCTCTGCTGTAGAGAAGACCTCTGAGCGAGTGGGTGGAGCTAAAGCCTCTAAGAAGACTGAGACTGGAAAGAAGAAATCACAGACTGTTAGCCACACCCCCAGCACCAGCCAATCACAGCCCTCCAAGCACACGCAGCCAGTGGTCGAGGAGGTGCTGATAGAGGTCAGTGTGAGTCTGACAGGACGGCTAGTGTGAGTTTATCATAGTAGCATGTGTGTGTTACTGTTTTGGACTGTGTGTGTGTGTGTGTGTCAACAGAAGACGAAGAAGGCAGAGGTTCACGAGACGTATCGCCTGCTGAAGCGCAAGAACATGATTCTAGAGACCGTTTGCTCCAACAAGATCATCGAGGGCTTTTACTCGTAAGACTTGTGTGTGTGTGTGTGTGTGTGTGTGTGTGTGTGTGTGTGTGTGTGTGTATATGCGCGCGTGTATGCTTGTGTGCGCATGCTTGTGTGTGCTTGTAAGACATCACGACACAAATGTTTATGATGACATGGGTATTACAGTATAATAACAATGGAAACCTATAGGATGTCCTCACAATACACAAAAACAAACTTGTGTGTGTCTGTATCTCTCTCTGTCTCTCTGTCTCTCCTTGTGTGTGTCAGGCTGCAGAAGCTGCTGACGGACGAGGAGAAGAAGGACGGTGTGAGCACCAAAGTGTGTAAGAAGAGTGTGGTGAGGCTGATCAAAACACTGTCCAGAGAGGGCCTGCTGAAGCTCTACAGGACCATCGTCATACAGGATGGAGTGCAGAAGAAGGTGCGGACACACACAAGCACACACACACACACACACACACACACACACACACACACACACACAGCCACTAATGCACTGGTGTTTCTCAGGTGGAGTTTGTGGTTCATCCCTCTGTTACGCCTGATGATCCGCTGGTCAAGAGTGCAATACAGCAGATCCGCATGCGCATGTCCAGCTCAGCCTCCACACCCCGGTGAGGGAATACACACACACACACACACACACACTGCACCATACACACTCCTTACATTCAGAAACTGATGCCTTATTCATCAAGAATGTGCTTTACTGATAGCTCTATAACATGACGGCAGATTCTGTGTCCAATATTTGTTGCTGTTTTTAAATCTCTGATTCTCCATCCAGGAGTATTAAATGTACCACAGAGATCATTCTGAGTCATCGATAGTTGTGTTTGCATTATAACATGTTTCTCAGTGTGGAACCACAGAAGGAGAAGGTAAAGCCCGCTGTCCAAGAGGTGAAGCAGAATAAGCCACCGGCATCCTCACGCGCTTCTCAGAGCAGCATAAAGAAGGTTTCTGAGAAGATGGGCGTCAAAACACTGAAGTCCTTCAGACCCGTCCTAGGTACAAAATGAGCACACTATAGCTAGGGCTAATCTCAGACACCTGCACTACAGTCAGACACCTTCACTACAGTAAGACACCTTCACTACAGTCAGACACCTTCACTACAGTCAGACACCTGCACTACAGTCAGACACCTTCATTACAGTCAGACACCTGCACTACAGTCAGACACCTTCACTACAGTCAGACACCTGCACTACAGTCAGACACCTTCACTACAGTCAGACACCTTCACTACAGTCAGACACCTACACTACAGTCAGACACCTTCACTACAGTCAGACACCTACACTACAGTCAGTCACCTTCACTACAGTCAGACACCTGCACTACAATCAGACACCTGCACTACCGTCAGACACCTTCACTACAGTCAGACACCTTCACTACAGACACCTGCACTACAGTCAGACACCTGCACTACAGTCAGACACCTTCACTACAGTCGGACACCTTCACTACAGTCGGACACCTGCACTACAGTCAGACACCTGCACTACCGTCAGACACCTTCACTACAGTCAGACACCTTCACTACAGTCAGACACCTTCACTACAGTCAGACACCTTCACTACCGTCAGACACCTTCACTACAGTCAGACACCTTCACTACAGTCAGACACCTTCACTACAGTCAGACACCTGCACTTCAGTCAGACACCTGCACTACCGTCAGACACCTGCACTACCGTCAGACAACTTCACTACCGTCAGACAACTTCACTACAGTCAGACACCTGCACTACAGTCAGACACCTTCACTACAGTCAGACACCTTCACTACAGACACCTTCACTACAGTCAGACACCTGCACTACAGTCAGACACCTGCACTACAGTCAGACACCTGCACTACAGTCAAACACCTGCACTACAGTCAGACACCTTCACTACAGTCGGACACCTGCACTACAGTCGGACACCTGCACTACCGTCAGACACCTTCACTACAGTCAGACACCTGCACTACAGTCAGACACCTTCACTACAGTCAGAAACCTTCACTACAGTCAGACACCTGCACTACAGTCAGACACCTTCACTACAGTCAGACACCTTCACTACAGTCAGACACCTTCACTACAGTCAGACACCTGCACTACAGTCAGACACCTGCACTACAGTCAGAAACCTTCACTACAGTCAGACACCTGCACTGCAGTCAGACACCTGCACTGCAGTCAGACACCTGCACTACAGTCAGACACCTGCACTACAGTCAGACACCTTCACTAGTCAGACACCTTCACTAGTCAGACACCTTCACTAGTCAGACACCTGCACTACAGTCAGACACCTGCTCTACAGTCAGACACCTTCACTACAGACACCTTCACTACAGTCAGACACCTGCACTACAGTCAGACACCTGCACTACAATCAGACACCTGCGCTACAGTCAGACACCTGCACTACAGTCAGACACCTGCACTACTACAATCAGACACCTTCACTACAGTCAGACACCTTCACTACAGTCAGACACCTGCACTACTACAATCAGACACCTTCACTACAGTCAGACACCTTCACTACAGTCAGACACCTTCACTACAGTCAGACACCTTTACTACAGTCAGACACCTTCACTACAGTCAGACACCTGCACTACTACAATCAGACACCTTCACTACAGTCAGACACCTGCACTACAGTCAGAAACCTTCACTACAGTCAGACACCTTTACTACAGTCAGACACCTTCACTACAGTCAGACACCTGCACTACTACAATCAGACACCTTCACTACAGTCAGACACCTGCACTACAGTCGGACACCTGCACTACTACAATCAGACACCTTTACTACAGTCAGACACCTGCACTACAGTCAGACACCTGCACTACAGTCAGACACCTTCACTACAGTCAGACACCTTCACTACAGTCAGACACCTGCGCTACAGTCAGACACCTGCACTACTACAATCAGACACCTTCACTACAGTCAGACACCTTCACTACAGTCAGACACCTGCACTACTACAATCAGACACCTTCACTACAGTCAGACACCTTCACTACAGTCAGACACCTTCACTACAGTCAGACACCTTTACTACAGTCAGACACCTTCACTACAGTCAGACACCTGCACTACTACAATCAGACACCTTCACTACAGTCAGACACCTGCACTACAGTCAGAAACCTTCACTACAGTCAGACACCTTTACTACAGTCAGACACCTTCACTACAGTCAGACACCTGCACTACTACAATCAGACACCTTCACTACAGTCAGACACCTGCACTACAGTCGGACACCTGCACTACTACAATCAGACACCTTTACTACAGTCAGACACCTGCACTACAGTCAGACACCTGCACTACAGTCAGACACCTTCACTACAGTCAGACACCTTCACTACAGTCAGACACCTGCGCTACAGTCAGACACCTGCGCTACAGTCAGACACCTGCGCTACAGTCAGACACCTTCACTACAGTTGGACACCTTCACTACAGTCAGACACCTGCACTACAGTCAGACACCTACACTACAGTCAGACACCTGCACTACAGTCAGACACCTGCACTACAGTCGGACACCTGCACTACATTTAGACACCTGCACTACAGTCAGACACCTGCACTACAGTCAGACACCTTCACTACAGTCAGACACCTTCACTACAGTCAGACACCTTCACTACAGTCAGACACCTGCACTACAGTCAGACACCTTCACTACAGTCAGACACCTGCACTACAGTCAGACACCTTCACTACAGACACCTTCACTACAGTCAGACACCTTCACTACAGTCAGACACCTGCACTACAGTCAGACACCTTCACTACAGTCAGACACCTACACTACAGTCAGACACCTGCACTACAGTCAGACACCTGCACTACAGTCAGACACCTGCACTACAGTCAGACACCTTCACTACAGTCAGACACCTTCACTACAGTCAGACACCTGCACTACAGTCAGACACCTGCACTACAGTCAGACACCTTCACTACAGTCAGACACCTACACTACAGTCAGACACCTGCACTACAGTCAGACACCTACACTACAGTCAGACACCTGCACTACAGTCAGACACCTTCACTACAGTCAGACACATTCACTACAGACACCTTCACTACAGTCAGACACCTTCACTACAGTCAGACACCTGCACTACAGTCAGACACCTTCACTACAGTCAGACACCTACACTACAGTCAGACACCTGCACTACAGTCAGACACCTTCACTACAGTCAGACACCTACACTACAGTCAGACACCTGCACTACAGTCAGACACCTACACTACAGTCAGACACCTTCACTACAGTCAGACACCTTCACTACAGTCAGACACCTTCACTACAGTCAGACACCTTCACTACAGTCAGACACCTGCACTACAGTCAGACACCTGCACTACAGTCAGACACCTGCACTACAGTCACCGAGCGCTCTTCTGTGTGTCAGTTCCAGGATTCGGTCGCTCCATGGGTTTCCAGCCAAAGATGCCTCGTCTGCGGATCGTCCACTCGTTTCTGTGGTACCTGATTTACGGACACCCCAACAGAAGCTCCGTCCCCACCAACCTCCTACCTGAGCCAGAAACCAAAGAAGAAGACACCTGCGCTGATGAGGGCCAGTTTAGGGGTCAGTGTGTGTGCATATGAGGAGTGTGTGAGACGAGCGACCCTCTCAAACACCTGTGTGTGTGTGTGAGCGAGTGTGAAATGAGTGACCCTCTCAAACATGTGTTTGTGTGTGTGCGCAGTGTATGCAAATGAGAACACCTGGAAGCGGTACATCCCCCCGATCCCACTGCACAAGGACTTCGGGCACGGCTGGGCGCTCATCAGTGATGTGCTGGTGTCACTGCCGCTCAGCATCCTGTTGCAGGTCGTCCAGATCAACTATGAGGTACACACACACACACACACACACACACACACACATAATGCTCAGTATAAACACACGGGCTGCGTCTCAAATCTCCCACTGCTGGAGTGTGCACTACAGTAGAGTTTGAGTGAGAAGTGTGTACTATGTAGTGTGAATCTACCCAGTTCAGTCAGTTCAGACGCAGCCCCAGTGTTGTTGTAGGTGCGGGTCTGAGCATTAGCGTTGTATTAATGTTGTGGTTGTGTTGTATTTAGGTTGAGGGTTTGGAGCAGTACCTGCAGGACCCAGTGAAGCGCCATTATCTGATCCGATTCCTGCCTGCAGAGGTGAAGAGACAGCTGCTGCACAGGAGGTACACACAGACACACACACACACACACACACACACACACACACACACACACACAGCTGGTTAGTGAAGTCGGTTCTGTTCCTCCAGGAAGTACGTCTTCAGTTTTCACGAGAGTCTGCAGCGGCTCTGCTTCATGGGTTTGCTGCACTTCGGCCCCACTGAGAAGTTCATGGACAAAGATCAGGTGATCAGCACTTCCTGTCACATGACCATCAGCACTTCCTGTCACATGGCCTATTTAACCGCATTTATGTGTGTGTCAGGTGTTTGTGTACCTGAAGACCAAGGCCACGATCGCGGACACCACGGTGTGTGAGCCGCACTACCACCTGGCACTGGAGGGCGCGCGGCCCTTCGAGAGGCGACACTACCAGTTCAGCAGCGCACAGCACGTGGAGAACTACTGGTTTGACCTGCTGTGTGTGTGTCTCAACTCACCGCTAGGTACACACACTCACACACACACACACACACACACACACACACACACACACTGAATACTGTGTGA
>NC_141021.1:61710000-61740000 GCF_052040795.2 Danio rerio
ACACTGTTAATAACACACTCAATAACACTGATAATAACACACTCCATAACACTGATAATAACACACTCCATAACACTGATAATAACACACTCCATAAAGCTGTTAATAACACACTCCATAACGCTGTTAATAACACACTCCATAACACTGATAATAACACACTCCATAACACTGGTAATGACACACTCCATAACACTGATAATAACACACTCCATAACACTGTTAATAACACACTCCATAACACTGTTAATAACACACTCAATAACACTGTTAATAACACACTCAATAACACTGATAATAACACACTCAATAACACTGTTAATAACACACTTTATAACACACTCCATAACACTGATAATAACACACTCCATAACACTGTTAATAACACACTCCATAACACTGATAATAACACACTCAATAACACTGTTAATAACACACTTTATAACACACTCCATAACACTGATAATAACACACTCCATAACACTGTTAATAACACACTCCATAACACTGTTAATAACACACTCAATAACACTGATAATAACACACTCCATAACACTGATAATAACACACTCCATAACACTGATAATAACACACTCCATAACACTGTTAATAACACACTCAATAACACTGTTAATAACACACTCAATAACACTGATAATAACACACTCCATAACACTGATAATAACACACTCCATAACACTGGTAATAACACACTCCATAAAGCTGTTAATAACACACTCCATAACGCTGTTAATAACACACTCCATAACACTGATAATAACACACTCCATAACACTGGTAATGACACACTCCATAAAGCTGTTAATAACACACTCCATAACACTGATAATAACACACTCCATAACACTGGTAATAACACACTCCATAACACTGATAATAACACACTCCATAACACTGGTAATAACACACTCCATAAAGCTGTTAATAACACACTCCATAACACTGATAATACCACACTCCATAACACTGATAATACCACACTCCATAACACTGATAATACCACACTCCATAACACTGATAATACCACACTCCATAACACTGATAATAACACACTCAATAACACTGATAATAACACACTCCATAACACTGATAATACCACACTCCATAACACTGATAATAACACACTCCATAACACTGGTAATAACACACTCCATAACACTGATAATAACACACTCCATAACACTGATAATAACACACTCCATAACACTGATAATAACACACTCCATAACACTGGTAATAACACACTCCATAAAGCTGTTAATAACACACTCCATAACACTGATAATAACACACTCCATAACACTGATAATAACACACTCCATAACACTGGTAATAACACACTCCATAACACTGATAATAACACACTCCATAACACTGGTAATAACACACTCCATAACACTGGTAATAACACACTCCATAACACTGATAATAACACACTCCATAACACTGATAATAACACACTCCATAACACTGATAATAACACACTCCATAACACTGTTAATAACACACTCCATAACACTGTTAATAACACACTCCATAACACTGATAATAACACACTCCATAACACTGGTAATAACACACTCCATAACACTGGTAATAACACACTCCATAACACTGATAATAACACACTCCATAACACTGATAATAACACACTCCATAACACTGATAATAACACACTCCATAACACTGTTAATAACACACTCCATAACACTGTTAATAACACACTCCATAACACTGATAATAACACACTCCATAACACTGTTAATAACACACTCCATAACACTGGTAATAACACACTCCATAAAGCTGTTAATAACACACTCCATAACACTGTTAATAACACACTCCATAACACTGTTAATAACACACTCCATAACACTGATAATAACACACTCCATAACACTGATAATAACACAGTCCATAACACTGGTAATAACACACTCCATAAAGCTGTTAATAACACACTCCATAACACTGTTAATAACACACTCCATAACACTGATAATAACACACTCCATAACACTGTTAATAACACACTCCATAAAGCTGTTAATAACACACTCCATAACACTGATAATAACACACTCCATAACACTGGTAATAACACACTCCACAACACTGTTAATAACACACTCCATAACACTGATAATAACACACTCCATAACACTGATAATAACACACTCCATAACACTGTTAATAACACACTCCATAACACTGATAATAACACACTCCATAACACTGATAATAACACACTCCATAACACTGTTAATAACACACTCCATAACACTGATAATAACACACTCCATAACACTGATAATAACACACTCCATAACACTGATAATAACACACTCCATAACACTGTTAATAACACACTCCATAACACTGTTAATAACACACTCCATAACACTGATAATAACACACTCCATAACACTGGTAATAACACACTCCACAACACTGTTAATAACACACTCCATAACACTGGTAATAACACACTCCATAACACTGATAATAACACACTCCATAACACTGGTAATAACACACTCCATAAAGCTGTTAATAACACACTCCATAACACTGATAATACCACACTCCATAACACTGATAATACCACACTCCATAACACTGATAATACCACACTCCATAACACTGATAATACCACACTCCATAACACTGATAATAACACACTCAATAACACTGATAATAACACACTCCATAACACTGATAATACCACACTCCATAACACTGATAATAACACACTCCATAACACTGGTAATAACACACTCCATAACACTGATAATAACACACTCCATAACACTGATAATAACACACTCCATAACACTGATAATAACACACTCCATAACACTGGTAATAACACACTCCATAAAGCTGTTAATAACACACTCCATAACACTGATAATAACACACTCCATAACACTGGTAATAACACACTCCATAACACTGATAATAACACACTCCATAACACTGGTAATAACACACTCCATAACACTGGTAATAACACACTCCATAACACTGATAATAACACACTCCATAACACTGTTAATAACACACTCAATAACACTGATAATAACACACTCCATAACACTGATAATAACACACTCCATAACACTGATAATAACACACTCCATAACACTGTTAATAACACACTCCATAACACTGTTAATAACACACTCCATAACACTGATAATAACACACTCCATAACACTGTTAATAACACACTCCATAACACTGGTAATAACACACTCCATAAAGCTGTTAATAACACACTCCATAACACTGTTAATAACACACTCCATAACACTGTTAATAACACACTCCATAACACTGATAATAACACACTCCATAACACTGATAATAACACACTCCATAACACTGGTAATAACACACTCCATAAAGCTGTTAATAACACACTCCATAACACTGTTAATAACACACTCCATAACACTGTTAATAACACACTCCATAACACTGATAATAACACACTCCATAACACTGGTAATAACACACTCCATAAAGCTGTTAATAACACACTCCATAACACTGTTAATAACACACTCCATAACACTGATAATAACACACTCCATAACACTGATAATAACACACTCCATAACACTGATAATAACACACTCCATAACACTGTTAATAACACACTCCATAACACTGTTAATAACACACTCCATAACACTGATAATAACACACTCCATAACACTGGTAATAACACACTCCATAAAGCTGTTAATAACACACTCCATAACACTGTTAATAACACACTCCATAACACTGTTAATAACACACTCCATAACACTGATAATAACACACTCCATAACACTGATAATAACACACTCCATAACACTGGTAATAACACACTCCATAAAGCTGTTAATAACACACTCCATAACACTGATAATAACACACTCCATAACTCTGTTAATAACACACTCCATAACACTGATAATAACACACTCCATAACACTGTTAATAACACACTCCATAAAGCTGTTAATAACACACTCCATAACACTGATAATAACACACTCCATAACACTGGTAATAACACACTCCACAACACTGTTAATAACACACTCCATAACACTGATAATAACACACTCCATAACACTGATAATAACACACTCCATAACACTGATAATAACACACTCCATAACACTGATAATAACACACTCCATAACACTGTTAATAACACACTCCATAACACTGATAATAACACACTCCATAACACTGATAATAACACACTCCATAACACTGTTAATAACACACTCCATAACACTGTTAATAACACACTCCATAACACTGATAATAACACACTCCATAACACTGATAATAACACACTCCATAACACTGTTAATAACACACTCCATAACACTGATAATAACACACTCCATAACACTGGTAATAACACACTCCACAACACTGTTAATAACACACTCCATAACACTGATAATAACACACTCCATAACTCTGTTAATAACACACTCCACAACACTGATAATAACACACTCCATAACACTGATAATAACACACTCCATAACACTGATAATAACACACTCCATAACACTGATAATAACACACTCCATAACACTGGTAATAACACACTCCACAACACTGTTAATAACACACTCCATAACACTGATAATAACACACTCCATAACTCTGTTAATAACACACTCCACAACACTGATAATAACACACTCCATACTGACATACCATTGTCAATAACACTATTTATAGCATGCTTAATAGGCTTAATAACAGTGTTTTTAATGGGCACATTTACACCGTTTGTAACTCAACAACATTAACACAATAACACACTCAATATCATTGTTATTTAACACTGTTGAAAACCAAGTGTGTGTGTGTTTCAGCCTCACTAAAGCTCTGGAGGAGGAAGATGAAGAGGAAGATGATGACAGGAGGAGAAAGCTGGAGGTCAAACCCACTCAGGCGTCTCACACTAATTACCTGCTGATGAGGGGATACTACACACACGGCATCCTGCGCTCGCAAACACACAACTCCAACAGCACAGATAACATCATGGTCAACACCTGCAGTGTACGCCTGCAGCTGAGGGAAACGGCCCAACACACACTCTTCACTGCAGATGGTACACACACACACACACACACATACTGACAATCTACCTACAGGTGTGCACTCACATGTGTTTTTCTCTTTCTGTGTGTGCGTGTGCACGCAGCAGACTTCGCTCTCTCTCCGTCCATTCGTCCGTCTCTGCCACTCTACTTCACGCGTGTGTATCACTCACCACCTGTTGACTGGCAGTCGTTCCTGGACAAGTGTGTGAGTGTGTGTGGATATGGAGAGCAGGACCTCCAGGCTGTGGTGGAGATTAGGGATGCGGTGGCAGAGGGGGCGGAGTTTGGCGTTGACAGACAGGAGCTGTGTGAGCGCTTCATACACCTAGATGAGGTGGAGGAGGGGCGGAGCCGAGCACTGGTGCAATACATTCAGGTGAGAGGTGATGGCATCATGTCCCGCCCCTTTATAAAGTCTGCATTCACTCTGCAGAACTACATTATTAATGGAGTTATAACGGTCTTAGTGTTATAGAGTGTGTTATTAACAGAGTTATAATGATATTGGTGTTATAGAGTGTGTTATTAACAGAGTTATAATGATCTTGGTGTTATAGAGTGTGTTATTAACAGAGTTATAATGGTATTAGTGTTATAGAGTGTGTTATTAACAGAGTTATAATGATCTTGGTGTTATAGAGTGTGTTATTAACAGAGTTATAATGGTATTAGTGTTATAAAGTGTGTTATTAACAGAGTTATAATGGTATTAGTGTTATAGAGTGTGTTATTAATGGAGTTATAATGGTATTAGTGTTATAGAGTGTGTTATTAACAGAGTTATAATGGTGTTAGTGTTATAAAGTGTGTTATTAACAGATTTGTAATGTATTAGTGTTATAGAGTGTGTTATTAACAGAGTTATAGTGGTGTTAGTGTTATAGAGTGTGTTATTAACAGAGTTATAATGGTGTTAGTGTTATAAAGTGTGTTATTAACAGAGTTATAGTGGTGTTAGTGTTATAGAGTGTGTTATTAACAGAGTTATAATGGTATTAGTGTTATAGAGTGTGTTATTAACAGAGTTATAGTGGTGTTAGTGTTATAGAGTGTGTTATTAACAGAGTTATAATGGTATTAGTGTTATAGAGTGTGTTATTAATGGAGTCATAATGGTATTAGTGTTATAGAGTGTGTTATTAACAGAGTCATAATGGTATTAGTGTTATAGAGTGTGTTATTAACAGAGTCATAATGGTATTAGTGTTATAGAGTGTGTTATTAACAGAGTCATAATGGTATTAGTGTTATAGAGTGTGTTATTAACAGAGTCATAATGGTATTAGTGTTATAGAGTGTGTTATTAATGGAGTTATAATGGTATTAGTGTTATAGAGTGTGTATTAATATAGTTTTAATGGTATTAATGTTATAAGTGTTATAGAGTGTCTTATTAATGGAGTTCAAATTAGTCAAATGATGTTATATACTGTACATACACTGTTTATGTGCTGTGGGTAAAAGTGTGTTTCAGTCCAGGCACCAGCGCAGGTATATTTCAGACCTGTGGGAAGCACCGATATAATTTATATAATTTATTAAGTGTTTGTGTGTGTGTGTGTGCGTGTGTGCAGGATCTGGTGGACGGGGAGCAGCTGGTGGAGGTGGGCGCTCTCTCTCAGAGGCTGGTGGTTATGGAGGCTGCATCTCATTGGCTGTTGGAGAGCGAGCGCTACAGTGAAGAGACGCAGCAGCCATTAGCAAAGAGAGGCTCCAGCTCTGACTCCGCCCACGTCACACCTCCACCTGCCAAGAGGCGGGCCTTGGATGCTGATTTCCAGAAAGCTGGAGTCTCAACAGACAACATTGTCAATCCGACTGTCGCCATGGATACAGTCTCCACCAGCACGCCTATTAATCAGACTGTTGCCATAGATACCATCTGCACAGAGACAAATGTCAGTCAGACTGTCGCCGTGGATACAGTCTCCACAGAGAAAGCAGCCAGCCTAACTAATACAGTGGATACCGTCTCCACAAAGAGTGATGCCTTGGATACAGTCTCAACAAAAACAGCTGTCAGTCAGACTGTCACCATGGATACTGTGTCCACGGACACAGCTGTCGGTCAGATTGTTGCCATGGATACCCTCTCCAAGAACACTGGTGTCAGTCAGACTGTTACCATGGATACTGATGCTGAGACTGCCGTTGGTGTTTCCGGAGCCTCAGATCAGTGTGTTTCAGACACCAGCAGGGCGGAGCTTTCTGAAGATATAAAGAAAGGTGTGTGTGTGTGTGTTTTCTTCAGCAGAGTTCTGTCTTCGGTGTGTGTGTGTGTGCTGATGTTTGTGGTTGTCGTTTCAGATGGAGCTGCTGATCAGCAGGAGGCGTGAGTGTTGTCTATTACTCCACACTTCAGTCTGTTCAAGTTCTGTAGGATGTTTCAGGGGTCTGAGGGGGGTGTTTACTGAACTGTAAAGGCCCACACGACTTAGGCCCCGTTTACACTAGTGTGTTTAGTTTTAAAACTACGTTTTAGATCAAAAACGATCCGCGTCCACACTAGTGTTTCACCTAGCGTCTCTGAACATGTCTCCGTCCACACTACGCCACCAAAAGCGTACATCACGTGACCATTCACACACTCTGGGCATGAGTGTTCGAGTATAAACAGGAAGCATGCGTCTCACTCTGCATTTGGTTATTGTTAGTCAACAAACGCCAGTTGAACAGAGAACGCGATGGCGAAGAAAGCAAGAGAAGTATATTTGTGGACAGATGATGAGGTGGAGTTACTAAACGTAACAGATGAATAACTGCACAATGCTGCCTAAAACAGACACTAGAGCAAACAGCGCTCCCATTTCTGTGCCCATGCTGTTGTTTACAGTGAAGGCTGGTCTGCTGTCTCCCGGTAGCGTTAAAGCCATGTGTTAGTCATGTGATAGGGGCTTGACGAATGAGGGAAGGATACGCAATGACACAAAGCCCCAATCAGCTATTGAATCTCAGCAGCGCCGCCTCCGTGTTCAGATGTCTCCGTTTTCCCTCATCCACACTGAGACGCAGCAGCAGCGCTTCAGAATGAACACGGCCTCTCCAGCGTTTCCAAAACACTCCGCTTTCGGCGCTCGAGAACTCCGGCGTGGTGGGGACTGATGGCGTAACCGTAGCAAAACTTCTGCGTTTAAAACTAAAACACATTAGTGTAAACAGGGCCTGAGTGTAGTGTACATGGTGTCTATTACATCACTATGCTGAACAGCTTGTTATATATGATCATGAATTCTGTATGTTCAGTGTTTTCTCTTGGGCGTGAGTGTGCAGTGGTTTCAGTGGTGTGCAGACTGCAGCATTACTCTGAGAACAAGGTAACCGTGTGCTGTACTCCGCTTCAGAGAGACTTTTACCCTCATCAGATGAGCTTCAGTGCTGTTCAGAGTCTCTCGGCAGACACTAACAGTCCGCTATATTAGTGTGGAGGATTAGCAGTTTTTTTCATTTCTGTCTGTCAAAACAGTGCAGGGGTATTCTGCTCAGTGTTGTGCAGGTTACTTTGCAAATGTAATAGATTAATTACCGGCCTCACAGCTCTGTGAATGTCAGTGCCGTCAGTGATCAGTGAATGGAGCATGTGTGGACGCTACTGCACTACTTCACTGATAAAATCGCTTCACTACTGAAAAGCTCTTTGGTTAATAAAGTAGTAACGCTGCCGCCACGCTACTGAGAAATGTAGTGAAGCTAGTAGCGTCATCGCTCCCTGTAGCAACACTGCTGCCCAACACTGTGATCACATGGCTTTGGCCAGAGGAGTGTGCCGGTGTCCTGACCGCTAAATGTGAAATGCATCATCATCCCTCGCCATGGTGCAGCTCTCAGACTGGCTAATGCTTTCAGCGGCAGAGAGGGTTAGCGTACCTGCTGGACGTGGAGCGCCGCAATCCAACCAGAAAACCAATACATGACCTGAGCAGAAGCTTATTAAAGAAGGCAAAGCTGCAGACAGATAATAATATTCAGCATGATCAGATGATGCCCGTCACTAATCCTCCACATGTTCATCATAACTGCAGCTCAGTGATGTGTCTTCTCAGTAACTGTGACGCATTAATGATACTTTTATTCTGTAATTGAGTAATGCCGCTAAAATAAATTCATTAAAATTACTCCCCAACACTGATTCTGCTGCAGTATATGTGACGTCAGATGAGAGTCAGCGCAGCAGTAATCCAGCAGTGCCCAGATCAGCTCACAGTACATGTGGACCTCAGTAAAACTACAGTGCCCCCTACAGTCCATAGTCAATGTGTGTGTATATATATATATATATATGTGTGTGTGTGTGTGTGTGTGTGTGTGTGTTTTCCATCAGCGGGTCGCTGCGGTTCGTGAGCCGGCCGTGGCGTGTGGTGGACGGATCTCTGAACCGGCCGGTGTGTAAAGGCATGCTGGAGTCTCTGCTGCTGCACATCATGAGCAGCCCAGCCCTGCACGAGGCCCAGCTGCTGCAGCACTACAGTCAGGTCCTGCAGCCCACCGTGGTGCTGGAGCTGCTGCAGGTACACACTCATTCACACATGCTCACACACACACGCACACACACACACGCACACCTCTTGTTTCTGCTACTTAAAGTGCACCTATTATGCAGAAATTATGATATTAATGTGGTGTTTACCCCAGTAGTGTGTGTGTGTGTGTGTGTGTGTGTTAAAACCGCTGTTTTACGTCTGCCGCTATGCTGCAGGATTGACCAATCAGTATCAAGTATTCTCGAGAGCTTCGTAATGAATGCAAACACTCATATAGTGCACATTAAATGAACAGTGTGTGTGTGTTTGTGTGTGTGTGTGTGTGTGTGTGTGTGTGTGTGTGTTCAGGTGCTCGTGGATCTGGGGTGTGTAAGGAAGCGTTTGATCGTGCCGCCGCGGCGAGTGTCTCTGTTCTCTCGGCCCCAGGGCCCACAGCTGAAGGACCCGGCGGAGGAGCGTGTGAGTGTGCGTGTGCGTGATGCAGCCGTGGTCTTCTACGAGCCGACGGTGGACTGTGTGTTACGGCTCGCGCGAGTGTTTCCACACGAGCTCAACTGGAACAAATGGGTGCAGCTGTGTATGCGTGTGTGTGAGTGAGCGAGCGTGCGTGCGTGCGTGTGTGTGTGTGTGTGTGTGTGTGTGTGTGTGTGTGTATTCTGCGTCTCCTGCAGTGAACACAGAGAGCTGGTCCTCTTTGGTTTGACCTCAGCAGTGTGTCCTCCTGCTCTGCTCTGCTCCTCTGCTGGAGACGGCTGGATGTGAATATTGACCTTTGTTTTATCAATAAACGCTCTTTCTACATTAATAACTGAGCAGCGGGGTTATTCTAGTGTTCATCAGTGTTTAACACGGCTCATACACTCATGGAAAACCTGGAAAAGGGATGGAATTCTGACCTGCCATTGTCCAGGCCTGGAGAAGTTTGGGTAAAACAGAAAAACCCACAAAGTTTTGGAGGAGTCCTGCAGATGATCAAACACACATCTGTCTACTCTAACATGGGTTAGTGTCTTCTACTCTGTCCATGGCCAAACACAAGCTGCGTTCCAAATGGCACACTTGTGCACTATTCTGCACCATTGTGTAGTGTAGATGAGTAGTGCGTCCACACTGAAAACACCAGCAGTAATAATAAGTGCACTTCAGTCTCCCAGATGAGCTCTCATGCAGCCGGCAGAATGAAGTGAACGCGCTTGCACTCTGCGCTGGTGGTGTTTGGTCTTCAGGGAAACGGTTTGAATTCTGGCTAATTAAAACACATCAGAGTGCCATTGAGTATGACACTGCACACACATACACTACTACATGTACATGAGTGTATAGTGTGCCGTTTGGGACGCAGCTATGCTCTCTCATTATTAGTGCGGTGTGAGCATCATCTAAATCAGTTGTACATTAATATAAAGATTCAGCCAAATGTTTTATGATATGCTGTAATAACTTTGAACATGCATAGTTTTTCTTGTTATTTACCATGTATACATAGACATTACATGAAACATTAGGCCAGGAGCATTTCATCAAAAGTCCTGGAAAAGTCATTGAGTTTTAGTAGTAAAAATGTGTATGAACCCTGGATTAAACCATGAACAGCAGTAATAGTAATAATAATAATAATAATAATAATAATAATAATGATAATAATAATAATAATAATGATAATAATAATAATGATAATAATAATAATGATAATAATAATAATTATTATTATAATAATAATGATAATAATAATAACAATGATAATAATAATGATAATATTAATAATAATAATAATAATAATGATAATAATAATAATAATGATGATAAAAATAATAATAATAATAATGATAATAATAATAATTATTATTATAATAATAATGATAATAATAATAATAATAATGATAAAAATAATAATAATAATAATGATAATAATAATAACAATGATAATAATAATGATAATATTAATAATAATTATAATAATAATGATAATAATAATAATAATAATAATGATAAAAATAATAATAATAATAATAATGATAATAATAATAATAATGATAAAAATAATAATAATGATAATAATAATAATAATAATAATAATAATGATAATAATAATAATGATAATAATAATAATAATAATAATAATGATAATAATAATAATAATAATGATAATAATAATAATGATAATAATAATAATAATAATAATAATTATGATAATGATAATAATAATAATAATGATAATAATAATAATAATGATGATAATAATAATAATGATAATAATAATAATAATAATGATAATAATAATAATAAGAATAATAATAATAGAGCTGCTCTCCACTGGAGATCTGAGAGCTGAAGTGATCTGACTGCAGACAGAAGCAGATGATCAGTGTCTCCTGAACACCTGAAGCACACTGTTAAGGGTTTGTTCTAGCACACTTTGAGTCTTGTGTTTAGACACTGACGACAGAAGTCAGAGCTGATTAATGCGGCGCTCAGGTCTCTGTGCTGGAAATGTTTGCAGATTCAAGAGAAAGAAACGACGTGTCGTGCATATGACAGCAGATTTCCTGAGGATTTACAGCGCGCGTGATCATCAGCAGCAGTTCAGAACTCAATCATTTTCTTTTCGGTTTAATTCCATTATTATAAAAGGGATTGCCACTGCAGAATGAATCGCCAACTATTCCAGCATATGTTTTACACAGTGAATGCCCTTCCAGCTGCAACCCATCTCTGGGAAACACAGTCATTCATGCACACACACTACGGCCAGTGTAGTTGATCAGTTCCCCTATAGCGCATGTGTTTGGACTGTGGGGGAAACCGGAGCACCCGGAGGAAACCCACACCAACACGGGGAGAACATGCAAACTCCACACAGAAACACCAACTGACCCAGCCGAGGCTTGAACCAGCGACCTTCTCTGCTGTGAGGTGAAAATGCTGCCCACATTTGTGATAGGGAAACAGGAAGTGTGTCTGATGCACTCCGCCAACTGGAGATCAACAGCACACGTCAGAGCGCTCATCAGCCAATCAGAATCCAGCATTCAGCAGACCTGCTCTAAAAGCGGTAATGTATGAGAGAGAGTTCTAGATTACAGTTTAACACACACACACACACACACACACCAGACACATCTGCAGACTTTAATCTTGAACGGTTGACTTTATTGTGGTGATTGAGCAGGTTATAGAGAGTTTAAATAGTGAATATTCCGTCATCATTTACTCCTTTACTTCAGCCCTTTATGAGTCTCTTTCATCAGAAGATGTTTTGAAGAATGTTTAAACGGCTCACCTCTGACTTTGATAGTATTTGTTTTTCCTACTTTAGAGTCAGTGTTTAGAGGCTTTCAGCATTCTTCAAAACATCTTCTGTAGTGTTTAAACTCCAATAGTGTTGGAGGCACTTGGGGGAAATAAATAGAGTGAATGTTGATTATTGTGTGAACTACTCTTCTACAATATGACTGAGACTCTGTCCGCTGAGTTCTCCTAAGACTCCTCCTGAACACCAGAGTGATGCTGTATGAAGATCAGACCTCCTCCTCTTCCTCCTCCTCCTCCTCCTCAGACTCAGTCAGCGAGTCTCTTCATGATTTTTGGTTGTTGTTGCACACGTCCGGCGACTGCGAGAGCTTGCGCGGCTGGAGCTTCAGCTTGATGGGGTCTTTCGGGGACAGTAGGCCATTGAAGCCCAGCTCCAGAGGAACCTGAAGAGCAGAGAAGATCCACATGTCACATCAGCGCTCCGACTAAAGCTGCAGAGCCAGTTTTAAACCACTGCTGCATCCCAAATCCCCCTCACTCACTGCTCCCTACTGTAGTCCACTGTATAGTCCACTTGGAGTGAATGAAGCGAGGGAACTGGAGCACTACCGAGTGCACTGAGAAGATGCTGCTTTGTTTGTGTTTTGCTGTTTGCTGAACCCTTCAGATGGATTAGATTTATATCTGTCATTCAACACTCATTCAGTGCGGTGCATTATGGGTATTTTCTAGCTGTTCATGACTTGTAGATTGCAGTGCATTGTGGGATTGACTGATTGATCACTCTAGATCGACTATGGTTTCCCTCAAATAGTGCACTATTAGTGTGATTTCAGATGCAGACTGTGTTCATATTTATAGAAGCACCAAAACAAACACACCAAGCTCCACCCCTTCTATATCTTTATATCAGGGGTCACCATGTTCCTGGAGGGCCGGTGTCCTGCAGATCTGAGCTCCAACCCTGATCAAACACACCTGAACAAGCTGATCGAGCTCTTACTAGGGAGACTTGAAACACTCAGGCAGGTGTGTTGAGGCAAGTTGGAGCTCAACCCTGCAGCACACCGGACCTCCAGGACCGAGATTGGTGACCCCTGCTTGGTAGTGTTACCAGACACGCCCCTTACTGCTGATTGGCTGCAAATGTTTTGGGATTTGCTTTGACCAAGGTTATTTCAGTAAATGAAAACTATCGGCCACACTTTCATTAATCTGCATAAAATAAGATCTATAAGTAAGTAAGACTCATCTTCTGCGATTTTCAAGAGGGAACAGTAGATGGCGCCATTTACAGATTAAACATCTATTTAGACATCAAATGTTCACACTATTTTAAATTGACAAATGTAATGTTTATCTACATTTATCTACTGATTTTTATTACTAATACGTCTGCACTAGAGTGGATGTAAGCTGTGCAAACACTAAACTGTGCTGTGCTCCACAATGAACATGTTCTAGTCGCTCTGATGAACTACGATCACTAAATAAATAAATAAATTATATATATATGAACCAGTGTTTATCCACTTGAAGGATTCTCAAATATAAAGAGGATTGTCTTCATTGTTTGTCTGATCTACTATTTTATTTTTATTACTAATACGTCTGCACTAGAGTGGATGTAAGCTGTGCAAACACTAAACTGTGCTGTGCTCCACAATGAACATGTTCTAGTCACTCTGATGAACTACGATCACTAAATAAATAAATTATATATATATGAACCAGTGGTGTAAAGTACTTGAGTAAATGGACTTTGTTACTTTACTTAACTATTTTTTGGCTGCTTTTTACTTGTACTGAGTATTAAAAATATAAGCAACTTTTACTCTCTACTTGACTACATTTTTGATTGGATATATGTACTCTTTACTCCACTACATTTGAACGGACGCTTATAGTTACTTATTACATTGTGATTGTGCGTGAAGCCGAAGTCGGCACATGAAGCAGTGCCAGCACAGATGACCATCCCTGGCCTTATCTGAAAGAAATGTTCTCGTTTGCCGATATGCAGAATGGCTCTTACAGGATGCAGTGTCTACTTTGTTTGCCACGAAAATAAGTGCTTTTAAGAATTTATCGTACAAATTGAGAAAACACATTGAAGTAAGAGTCTATTTAACAGTAATTTAATGTGGATTTAGTGAATTTATTACAGTTACTGAAATGGCAAAAACCTCTGTGACATGACATGACTGTTTTAGCTTAATTTTTTTTTGTGCAACGGGAATAAATGTTTTACTGAAATTATACATTTCGCATCGTGTATTTAGCTGTGAGGGATGGATTTTTCATTGAATTTATATGTAGTTTACTAAGTGGAAAAATTACACTGCTCCTCTTTGTTTAATATTAATACAGAGAAAACATCCTAATCAATTAGAAACTGCTCAAAATAAAGTATCGCCCCCCTTTGAGACGGTGAGGTGAATCACATGAAAGTCAGCTCTGATTTTTTTTTACTACATTTTTTACTTCTTTTTTTTAATTGTTTGTGCCTTTTCGAACATTTGAGTTTGAGACTTTTTGTTCTGTTTGTTTTAATCTATTTTGTTCTGCCATATAGAAACACTGAGGTGTTCAATGTAATTTCTATATTAGGAAATAAAACCTTTCTCAGTGTTCTTTGAGTCTACATTTAGTATGAGTAAAATACTAAAGTTCTTTTAAAATCGGACACTTTAATACTTTTACTCAACTCTTATTGGAACTGGTGACTTGTAACTTGTAATGGAGTCATTTTTTACAGTAAGCTATCTGTACTTTTACTCTGGTATGGTTTTCAGGGACTCTCATATGAACTAAACCGCACTGCGTTCACAAATTAAACTGAAGACGCTGACCTATGATATCCTGCGCTCTGACTCTGTGGTGTTTTCAAATGTCATGTTCGGATCCTCACCTGTGTCTCGTCACACACAGAGACGTCGAACCTCTGCAGGATCTCCACGATGGCCAGCTTCATGGTCACCTGAGCGAAACGCATGCCGATGCAGTTCCTGGGGCCCAGACCGAACGGCATGTACATGTAGGGGTCTATCGACTCTTTATTGCCTTTAGTGAACCTGAGACAAACACAAGACTTGATCAGTGAAGGTTTGGGCTCAATACCTCTTCTAGATGGGCGTTGGGCCACTGCCAAGGACTACCCATCCATTCTGGAGGACCTTGTGACCCAATGAGTCAATTATTGTAGGCAGTGTGTGTGTCAGTATTCGTAGGACTCATGTCTGTCATTCCCAACACCAGCCAATGCTGTACTGAGGAGGACCATACTGATCAACTACTGTGCTCTAACACCAGACCTTCAGTTTCAGTGTCCAACCCCTGTACTTTAGCTCTGCGAGCGGTCAACAGGACCATTGAACATGAGCTGTTAGTATATGAGCTGTTAACGAAGGCCCTCCTGACCTCTCGGGTTTGAAGCTCTCCGGTTCGCTCCAGTAATCGGGGTCTCTGTGGAGGGCGTAGGTCGGCACCATGACCACCAAGTCTTTGGGGATGAGGAGGCCGTTGATCTCCACTGTCTTCTTGCAGACGCGCTCAAGGCGGGCAGCGACGGGGTACAGCCGCAGAGACTCGGACAGCGCTGCGTCCAGGTAGTCCATGCTCATCAGGGTTTCATAGTCCACCGGGGCCTTCAACACAGGAGCAGGGTTAAGAACTAATACTGGGATTCTGACAAGCTTCATACCTGTCAACAGCTGAGTAACACGATCAGGGAGAGACTTTCATTGGCTTCCTTCTGCCGTACCTGGTTGGGGAAGGTCTCGTCGATCTCCTCCTGCAGTTTCTTCATGGTCTCTGGGTTGGTTGCCAGATTGTAGAAGAGGAAGGACAGAGTGCTGCTGCTGGTCTCGTAACCGGCGAAGATGAAGATCATGGACTGCGATAAGATCTCGTGGTCACTCAGACCTGCGGGGGACAATGATTAAAGAGGATCTTATCATGCAGAATCAGCTCGAGGAGGCGGTTTGGACAGAAGTGTGTGCAGTATAGTGTGCAGCAACACATCAGCAACACTCTGTGATTGAGCAGTGTTTCTCAGCAGTTGTGCTTTACTGAGTAGTGTTCTAGATGTGCACTTTTACTCCCCCTTGATTACTGCAGTATCTGTGCTGTTACTCCACTACTGTCCTTCAGCCTGCATCTCTACTGTATTATTACCTGTCTATGAGAGAGATCAGTGCTGTGACTCCTGACCAATCAGATCACACACAGAGTAACCCGCATCATCATGAACAGCTCAACACATGTGATTTACACAGGCAGCACACTGTGTGGAAGCATTACAAGTGGCCAAGAAGATGTCTGAAGTCTTAAACTCAATTCCTCAATTACTAACTCAACAATAACTCAATTTACTCAATTAAAGTAGACACAACTCCATTGATTTTGAGGTCCACCACAAACAGTGTAGCAGAGCGGCTTTCCCCGCCCACTGATATTGATTGACAGGCGCATATTATCATGAGCCAGACATGTTCATGTCGAGCAGGGAATAGTGAACGATCTGATGGGGATTCTGAGCTGAACACTCACAGTTGAAAGACTCACTTTACATGTTGTGAAGTGGGTAAAACAGGCTTCACAGACGGTGGCAGTAGTTGCTTTATAGTTAGCTTCACCTTTCTCCGTGTGCTCTCCATCACTTTTGTGTTTCACTCCAGTCTGAGAATCAACCATCAGCTGCAGGAAGTCCACTCTCTTCTGCAGGAAGTCAGACGTGTTTACACCACTGTATGCATCATCACTACAGAGATCCCCATGGAAAGTCTAATTCGTACCTTCGTGTTGTCTTTGGCCACTGTCTTCGTGTCTCTGTCGGACTTGATCTTCTGTAAGGCGGCGTAGAAGAAATCGGTCACAGATGTGGGGAAAAGGGCGAAATCCATCTTCTCCAGGACGGGGGCCATGAAGGGGAAAAAAGCTGAAGAGGAAATTGGGAAGATGCTTTTGAACACTTTCACACAACTGATCCAAACATGATGTTTGTAATATGAACATGATCAAGGAAAACCACATCAACTTCATCTATAAAGACACAGCGGCAGTCATCAAAACTGCTGAGGAGAGAGGACAGCCTTCCACAGCTGAGGAGTGTTTTACTGAAAGGTTTCTATCTGTGTGTGTGTGTGTGTGTATAACAGAAGCTCGACTGCTCCAATATGGCGGAGTGTGTTCTGCTCACCGATCAACAGGAAGAGAGGGTTCAGCAGGTCAAACTTCAGCATTTTCTTGATGTTGGTCACGAATGGGTCTTTGGGGTTGTTGAGGGAGTCGATGTCGACGCTGAACGCAGTGCTGGTCACCACATCCATACTGTACGCACCGAAGAACCTGAACACACACACACACACACACGTTTGTTTTTGTGAAAAGTGGGGACATTACATAGTTTTCCATTCATTTTATACAGCCCAAACTGTATATTGTATTGCCCTCAGCCCACCCCACCCCTAAACCCAACCATCACAGCAGACTGTGAGCAGCTTTACTCTGATTAAACTCATTCTGTAGGATTTATAAGCTTTTTGAGAAATGAGGACGTCACCAATGTCCTCACATTTCACCTCCTTACTGAAATACCTGTGTCACACCCATGTCATTATCCAGATTTGTGTCCTGATATGTCACAAAAACACGTACACACACACACACACACACACACACACACACACCTTTATTCTCCTCTGACACACTCCTCTGGCATTCTTCAGTCATGTGGTTTTCTACAGTCATCTGATGCATTCATGACCATCAGTCACATGATGAGAGGAGGCTCTGGCGGCAGATATCTCTCAGATATTGGAGGTGTTTCACTACACTGTACACAACTGCACTATACTGACAGGGCTCATCAATGTTGACATGACTGTCTTTCACCTGTCTGGACTCTGTGGCTCACAGATCAGCAGTCTGTCCACAGTGTTTCTGTTGTTCTGTGTTCACCACCTTTGCCCCATTGAGAGTCATAAATCTGAAGGCCGATAGCAGCGCTCGCGTCACTGTTTCCCATGACTGATCGTCTGTCAGCATGTTTGCTGATGGTTATTGTTGAGGAATTTCAACACACCTGCTCCGGTTTGAGAAAATAGACTGACTGACTAGATCAGGACATACTGGATACTATAAGCGGATAGCGTGATAATGGTGCTAGCATTGCCAAACATGGAAGCAAAAGGCTAATTTGTGTTAGCAATGTGCTGTCCTTGCTGACAACATTTTACTTGATGCATGTTTACTTGTCATGTAAACACAAACACAGCAACATACAATGCATGTTAGTAACCCTGTGGAGAAGAAGAGTGTAAACTGGTCAGGTGGGTTTTGAACTGGTGTAAGCCGGGGTTTTGTTGGTCATGAGCTGGTCAGGTTCAGGTCAAGTTTAAGGTTAAAAACGCAGTGCTTACATTGACAACAACAGAAGAAAGAAACAGTCAGCGATTGGTGGACACACACCCTTGGACACAGGTAAACATGTTTTAACTAGAAAACTGAAAAAATAAGGAGTAAACTACAACTATTGAACGGTATCAATCTGTGTTAACTAATGGAACTCAGGCAGTCAAAGTAAATAATAGCCTGTCTCAAGTTGAATATAGTAGTGCTGGTGTCCCTCAGGGTTGTGTGAGCTCATCACTTTTATTTACTCTATATACTAATGAGCAGCACAAGCAGGCACTCACAGAATATTTTTTTAAAATATCTAGACGATACGGTAATTTTAAGTTTGCTAAACAAACAAGATCCTGTTTCTGTCTGTTTTTCTGAAATTTAATCATTTGTTGAGTGGTGTGAAGAAAACTTTTTAAAAGTAAATAGAAAAAAAAATCAAAGGAAATAATCTTTGATCCCGAGTGTGTTGTCGAGCATTTACCAGTGTTTGTACATAATCAAGAAATCACACTGCAAAAAAATTTTTTCTTAGAGTTTTTGTCTTGTTTCTAGTCCAAATATCTAAAAGTTCTCAAATCAAGAGGCATTTTCTAGACAAGCAAAACATATTGTCTTGTTTTAAGAAATAATCTGCCAAAATGAAGCCAGCTTTTCCTTAAATCAAGCTAAATTATCTGCCAATGGGGTGAGCAAAATAACCGTGTTTTTTGATTTGTGATAAGATTATTTTGCTTATCCCATTGGCAGATAATTTAGCTTGATTTAAGGAAAAGCTGGCTTCATTTTGGCAGATTATTTCTTAAAACAAGACAATATGTTTTGCTTGTCTAGAAAATGCCTCTTGATTTGAGAACTTTTAGATATTTGGACTAGAAACAAGACAAACAGTTTAAGTAAGAAAAGCATGTTTTTGCAGTGCACTCAGGTACAGTCATACGGGTATTTGGGAATTCACATAGACCGGTCTCTAACATGGGACACTCACGGAAACTGGATCTGTGAAAAGCTTCCTCAAAGACTGTATTTTCTACGAAGGTTATGGTTTCATGGTGTTGATAAGAAAATCATGTACTTATTTTATCAAGCTGTGTTTGAAAGTGTTATCAGGTATGGTCTATCTACATGGTATGGCAATCTTTCTGTAAATCTGAAATCAATTTTTTTAATATTATCAGAACTGCTCTAAAACTAATAGCATCTGAAACTTTTACTATATACAAACACTCTACGAGCAATGCTCTCTGAATGAAGCCAAAAGAGTTTTAAAGAACCCATCGCATGTACTCTTCCCATTTTACAATCTTTTACCTTCTGAAGAAGATACAGAACTTTCCGCTGGAAAAGGAAGA
This sequence comes from Danio rerio, assembly GCF_052040795.2. NCBI lineage: Eukaryota > Metazoa > Chordata > Actinopteri > Cypriniformes > Danionidae > Danio > Danio rerio. The sequence continues at coordinate 61,730,644 of NC_141021.1, forward strand.
GGCTTTAGAACTCTTTTATTCCAGTGTTAATCAGACGATTGAACACTGAACGATAGTGTGTGTAATTTTTGCATGTTGGCTTATTTTTCAAATTGTTATTGTGTCAGAACCTGCTGAAGTGCTGTGTGAGTCTACAGAAACTTTCCCCTTGAGGGACAATGAAGTATACAAACAACAAACACAAAAGCAGACAGAAATAAGGTAAATCATTCTGTTCTTCTTGTCCATGTTTAAGCGTATCACTTCTAGGCATGGGACGATAATCGACAACCGCTCTCAAGGTATACCGCGGTTTGGAAAAGTCAAGGTTTTCAAACCACCACAATTTTCTGCAATACCGTTCCTAAGGTGTGTGTAGGATTTTTATATTTATTTTTTGTTTGTTTTTTAGGACAGCAGTATCTCCAGCAGAAAAGATATCTACAGATGTTGATTTAAATAGTAAAGTAATCAGTGTTTCAGAAACTAATGAAGACAGCAGAAGTCAATAACTCATCTGAATTATTCAGCCTGACATGTTCACTGCTGCAAAATACTTTAAATGTTTCTCAAAATAAAACACTGTGCTCAAAGAGGAAAAGTTTTAGTTTTTTACCTCAGACATTTAAAAAGAACTTATTTCAGAGCAATAATTGCCGCGACACTGTGAAACCCTGATATTTTTATCCAAGGTTATCATGCTGTCAGAATCTTATACCAGCCCATGCCTATTCACTTCCAGAGCTGTCTCAGACCTCCAGACAAGGCTTTCTGGAGTGTGTCCTATAGAGCTGTAATATGCACTGTGATAGTGTAGCAGCTGTCCTTATCTCTCCAGATAACAAGAAGCCATGAACTGTGATATGATGTAACAGAACTCACTCTTTAATATCCGCAGACTCTCCTCTCTTTGCTGTTTTCCCCATGCTGTCAACCAGAATGTGACTGTGTTTCTTCATGATGCCAAACATCTAGACGAGAAACAGCAATAAATCATCATCATCATCATCATCATCATCATCTGAACTGTTACAGCCTTCAGCACCATCATTAGCCGAAATCTCAACAATACAATGCTTACACGTAATAGCTAAACAGAAGAGCTTTATTACCGATTAAAGACGAGCATGAGAATGAAACATCGAGACTCTGGTGTTCTGTCACTTCAGATTGAGCTACAACCCCTTCAATAACCTGGAAGGGATGTTGATGAGGAACTATGCTACCCGTCAGATTGTGCTACCAGAGGAAGTTTAGATGTGGAGCAGTGTGATGTGAGGCTGACCCTGATCTTTCCCAAACCATAACCTCAGAACCCTTCAGAAATGCAGTGCGGTTAGCATAATCTGATAGTCAGGCCAGCGGGGTTCTGTCAGTGTTTGAGACTCACGGACCTCCTTCAGCCTTCCGCTGGTGAAGGATGGCGAGAGGACGCTGCGGATCCTCCTCCAGTCGTCATCTTCTACGATGGACACGGCATCGTACAGCGCCCCGTTCAGACGGAAGTTCTAAAAAGAGCAGAGGTCTCATCATTCGAGATCAATATTTGACAAACAGTTCAGAGCAGCGCTGAGGATTTACCCTTCTGTTGGTGAAGAGGGAGTAACACTCTTTGATCAGAACGGTTTTGATGATGGTTTGGTCCATGACGCACAGAACAGGCTGCCTCCCGTCATAGATACTGTGAAGACATGAATGAAGATGATGGATAGCAGTTTAGTAATGTCCCACAATCTGAAGAGTGCAGTAGAGTATGAATGCGTAGTGAAGTATTGACTTACCCCCAGATCCGTCCATACTTCTCAAAACAATCCATATCGAAGACATGAAAGCCCTGGAGGAGCAGAGAGCGACAGAGTCTTAGACTGTGAAAGCAATGAGCTGAGGGAGCGTGACAGAGTTTCTACATTTGTTAGAGTGAGTGGATGTTCAAGAGACCAGAAGAGTCAGGATAACTGAGGAGCATTCGAGAGATCATCTTAGAAACACTTAACTCACATCCTTGTATCTCAGCATGGTGCCGAAGAATGGGATGGCTTTGGGCCCCGGGATGCCCAGCTTCTTGAAGTACCTATGAGGCCAGGATCCATATCTGAAAGAACATCAGAGGCTTTAGACAGAGGTTATGAAGAGGTGTGTGTGTGTGTGTGGTCACTTACATGACCAGCAGCGCCACTAAGAACGCCAGCAGAGTCCATGTTTCTGCCGAGAAGAACATGCTGAAGATGATGAAGCTCAGACGGGCAACAGCGGTGGCGGAGCATCGGCTTTATTCTGCGCTGAGATTACACATTAACCAGAGAGGAGCACGCAAACATGGGTGTGTTCAACCTCTGTACACACACACACACACACACACACACACACAACAGAGAGAGAGTCAGCACTCACCTCGCTCCGAACTCAACACATAATCCCCAGATACACCTCGCTCTGCTGTGATTCACACGCTTCTGAAGCCTCGAGACCATGAGCATGTTCAGTTCTGTTGATTCAGTTCAGTGTGGATGTTAATGCTGAAGGATGTGATTCACTCAGAGTCAATCCTTGACTTTTTAGGGGTCCTAAGCGGCTCTAAGAGGGGGTCCATGACCGAGTGTTAAAAAAATCCATGACAGACACTTCCTGTTAACCTAAAATGTGATTCCGACTTTCCCCCACTGAGGTCAGTTAGTGAATACCTGAACAGATAGTTGAAGAGCCGTGAATGAGTCTCTGATTCTCTTCTGATTCTCTAATGTGTTGCTTGATTAACATTGAATAACACACTGTGAGAGGCAATGCACAGATCTCTCTAATAGACTACGCATTTGTGGACATTAAACTCCTTTCACACTTAATTAAGATAAAACATCCCAAGACTGACATATTTCATATTTTCATGACTATTTGGCTGTTTTTGCACACCATCAGTTCAGTCTGGAAGTGTGTTTTCACTGCTCAGATCGCGTGTACAGAAGTCATTCAGGGAGCTGCGTCTCTTTATCAACACAGTGTGTTCAAAAGTCACATCGGTTACGTGATTTGACTGATCTGAGTTTGCATATGGAAAGGGTTTCACAATCACTGAGCCTAGACAACAGTGTTATTTACTGTAGTGCTCCTGTCTTTATAACATTTCTCATGGCATCGGCTTCTTTCTGTCATGAATAATCTGTGTTTAGGGAAGATTGGCTCTGGGTTGACTGTAGAGCCGCTTTACCTGCTTCTACTAAACAAGCCAGAGATGACAGAATACTCCTTCAACAAGAGACAGAAGGAGAGACCAGCTCTCCTCTGGCCAAACTTAAAAGAGGCAGATCTTCAAGACGTCTGAACACTTATGAGTGTCCATCACGGTGAAGGAGAGAGGAGAAACTTAAGCTCTTGACTCTTGGACATCCTCTCTGACCCTATCTTCTCTGTATGGGAAAATGTGCTCTGGATACAGGCCGAATCCAAGATCATGTGACCCTCAGGATGAAGAAAGAGTCATGGCGGAGTCTTAGGGAGTGACCTAGGCAACATGAGGAAAGACCCAGTGGATCAGTTCCCCTATAGCGCATGTGTTTGGACTGTGGGGGAAACCGGAGCACCCGGAGGAAACCCACGCCAACACGGGAGAACATGCCAACTCCACACAGAAACACCAACTGACCCAACCAGTGACCTTCTTTTGTCTTGTCGCCCTTATTATAGGTATCAGGTAAAGGTGTTAGTCTCCTCCTCCCACACACAATTATTAGTGGTATAATTTTGTTAATCATTATTTCTTTATCCCTCAGTTTTGTATTCTTACTTATTGTTCTTCTTTTCTCATTGCCTATGTTACTGTCAGCTTTTGTCTAAATGGTTGTTGGACAGAAGACAGGTCCAGTTTCCCAAACACACTGCCACTTGGTCCTCAAGCAGCGATGGCTCTTCTGGTCAGTGACCCCGGTTCGAGCCTCATTCCCTCACTCTACCCGCTCCTCCCATCATGGTGGGTTTTGTCAGAGATTTCTCTGTCCGCTCGCAGACGGCAGCCACCCCTCCATGTAGACAACAGAGAGTACACCGGTATCTGTCCTCCTGACAAGCTTTACCTGACATTTAAACATTTCTCATTTTATTCCGTCACTTCATTTGAGCTACACTTCTTTAAAAATAGTAATAATAATAATTCCTTACATTTATATAGCACATAAAGTGCTTTACACATAGCAGGGAATCTCCTTATCCACCAGCAGTGTGCAGCATCTACCTGGATGACATGACAGCAGCTATTTTGCACCAGACCGCACACCACACAGCAGCTGATTGGTGGAGAGGAGACAGAGTGATGAAGCCAATTATGATATGGGGAGGGTGAGGAGGCCATGATGGACAGAGGCCAGTGGGCAGATTTGGCCAGGATGCCAGGGTTAAACCCCTACTCTTTTCGAAGGACATCCTGGGATATTTAACGACCACAGAGAGTCAGGACCTCGGTTTAACGTCTCATCCAAATGACAGTGCTCACTGAGCAGTATAGAGTCCCCATCACTATACTGGGGCATTAGGACCCACACAGACCGCAGGTTGGTCACCCCCTGCTGACCTCACTAACACCACTTCCGGCAGCAAACTAGCTTTCCCATGTGGTCTCCCATCCAGGTAGTGACCGGGTGCAGGCCTGCTTAGCTTCAGTGGGCGATCATGTGAGAGCTGCAGAGAGTGAGCTGCCGGCTATGGGGGTTTCTTTCAGAGAGATATGGATTGTGTTCAGTTTGGGGATTTTGTCCTTGTTCCTTACTTCAGGCTCAGTAAAGATGTCTGGAGTCCCGCTGAATTACCCGAGGTTGTAAACCACATCAGGAGTTTGTTGTTTTTGCACATGTGGAACACTAAAGCCCTGCTCCACAGATAAGCATTTGTAGGAGAGAGGGAATGTTTATCTGGAGATATCCAGAGAGGTGCGGTAATGATCTGTGATTGCTGGACTTTCCCACGCATACAGCAGTGACAGGTGCAGAAATACACTCCACAACACATGAGCATGCAGATCTGCTTTAATAAAAGAGGATACCAAACACATTATGAGAGAGGGAGTGCAGGACCTCCAGTCTCAGATGATACAGATTGATTATTCGCAGAATATCAAGATCAACTGTAGGTGGTAGATCTCTCTCTTATCTGGCACCTAAACTCTGGAACCGCCTTCCTAGCACAGTTGGGGAAGCAGACACACTGTCAGTGTAAAACTAGATTAAAGACACATCTCTCTGCATTAGCATACACACAACACACACATGCTGTTGAAGGATTCTCTCTAAAGGATTGTTAGTCTGCATTATTTAGAGCAACTGGAGCCAGGAACACCTCCCTAAAGACATTATAATGTGAACAGCATCTGTGCTTATGCTAGTCTGCTTGTCTTTATTCCCGAGGTCTCCATAATCCTGGACCAGGCCGTATCCTGGTGGTGGTCATGGAGCAGTGGAGAGCATGCGACTGATTCCTGTAGGACCCCAGTGACAGATGAGTCCTCACATTAATCCTGAAGGGCCAACACCCGCCCGTGACCTCTCCCACCTGCAGCTTCTCCACGATCCAGGCGCCTAGACTGCAGCTCTGCACAAGACATTTGGCCAGAGGAGAAATGGTGGTGCTCAACTGAGCCTGGTTTCTCTCCAGGATTTTTAATTCTTCACTTTCACCAATTGGTGAAGTTTGCTCCTCCACTGTCTCCACTGGCCTGCTTGGTTTGGGTCTTGTGGAGCTGCGCATGGATGGATTTGCTCTTCAGTGTTTGGACTCTCGGCAGTGAATAATAAAATTCACTGTGATCTTCTGTTCAGCTGCTTTGACACAATCTACTGGGTAGAAAGATGAACTGAATTGAGATGGAGATCGGGGCCAGGAACAGGAGTTGACAGTCGGGAGCTCTGTGAGCGCTTCATTCCTCTGGATGAGGGTGGTGTGTGTGTGTGTGTGTGTGTCTAGAGTATAACAATAGAGATTTTTTAACTTCTGGAGACTTTATTTTGGCTTGGATCATCTTCAGACAATCTCTGCACAGATATCTTATCAAACGCCTCTGATTCGCCTGCCCCTATGCCAGCAATTATTAACATGGTGTTTAGATATTGGCTTATTAGTATTTATATGATGTGATAAGACATCATATAGCATCAGTTTACAGATAGAGTTTCCCCAAATAGAGGCAGTAAACAGTAAGCTCTCAGATGGACAGCACTTCATCATGCAAACATGTGCATAAGGCCTTCCTCTCGGTAAGAGTGAGCATGAGCGATGGCCAGATCATACCTGCTCTGCAAAAAATGCTTTTCTTGCTTAGATTTTTTGACTTGTTTCTAGTCCAAATATCTAAAAATTCCTAAATCAAGAAGAATTTTCTAGACAAGCAAAATATATCATCTTGTTTTATCTCTGAATATCTAACAGGTCTCTGCAGGAATGACAGGTAAGTCTGGAAGGATGCTGTGTTTAGTCCCTGTTCACAAATTGAACTCTACCCAAACTGCCTGTGTGTGTGTGTGTGTGTGTGTGTGTGTGTGTGTACGTGTTTTTGTGACATATCAGGACACAAATCTGTATAATGACATGGGTATGACACAGGTATTACAAAAAGGAGGTGAAATATGAGGACATTGGTGACGTCCTCATTTCTCAAAATGCTTATAAATCACACTGAATGAGTTTAATCAGAGAGTAAAGCTGCACACAGTCTGCTGTGATGGTTGGGTTTAGGGGTGGGGTGGGGTGAGGGCAATACAATATACAGTTTGGACAGTATAAAATGAATGGAAACCTATGTAATGTCCCCACTTTTCACAAAAACAAACATGTGTGTGTGTGTGTGTGTGTGTGTGTGTGTGTGTGTGTGTGTGTGTGTGTGTGTGTGTGTGTGTGTGCGCACGTGTGTGTGTGTGCCACTGTTTGCACAGCTCAGTAAAGCAGTGAGAAACATGTGGAGGAGCTGCCTGCGTCATGTTTATGATCCTTTACGATTAATTATCGCTCACACGGCTGCAGTATCAGTAAACCTGCTCTACTTAAAGAAACCAATTAGATTATGTAAGTCTGGCTCATTAACACGGGTCAATGACTCTCCACCACACTTTATAAGGAAATCGAGCAGGTAAAGAGAGTTTGATGGTCTGATAATGAAAAACAAACAAAGATGATGAGTTTATTCTCCATCGTCTCATTCATCTGTAGAACACAAATGAGGAGTTTAACCAAAGCCCAGTGCTTCTTCACTCATCCAAACCAATGCCACAAAAACATTCAACTAAATGAGTTAAATAAATTTTAAAAAGTTCAACTAAAAAACTAAACTAAACTAACTAAAAAAAGTTAAATTAAGGTGAGGCAGTGGCGCAGTAGGTAGTGCTGTCGCCGCACAGCAAGAAAGTTGCTGGTTCGAACCTCGGCTCACTTGGCGTTTCTGTGTGGAGTATGCATTTTCTCCCTGCCTTCGCGTGGGTTTCCTCCAGGTGCTCCGGTTTCCCCCACAGTCCAAACACATGCGGTAGGTTGTCTAAATTGTCCGTAGTGTATGAGTGTGTGTGGATATTTTCCGGAGATGGGTTGCAGCTGGAAGGGCATCCGCTGCTTAAAAACTTGCTGGATAAGTTGGCGGTTCATTCCGCTGTGGCGACCCCGGATTAATAAAGGGACTAAGCCGACAAAAAAACGAATGAATGAATGAAGTTAAATTAAATATATATATATATATATATATTCTTCAAAATGCTTTTTGGTTTTAATACTTTTTATATATTTGGAAAAAATCAAGACAAACCTCAAAGTAAGAAACACACATATATATTCAGCAGTGCAGTACATCCTGCCTAACTACAATGACCATTAACCATTGTTTTGCCACAGTTTAACCATGGTTACTGTAGTAAAACTGTGATTGTGACTATTTAAAAAACATTGTTGGCTTAACTGAATGAAGTATTACCAGCAGAGACCCACAGAAGCAGTCATTTCCATGGATTAGTTCTGCGAGGGTTTGGTTGTGTTTTCTGATGGTGTGCATCATTGCAGGATGAGGTTTTGTGTTCTATATAAGTGCTTCGTCCGGTGTAGTATGCAGAACTGGCGATGCGGTGGCGTACTGGGTAACATGTTTGCCTCACAGTAAGTACATGGCAGAGGAGTACAGCTGCAGACGCCGCCCAGCTGGAGGGAGAATAAACAGGCCAGCGCAGACTGGTACACCGCCTTCATGAGGAGACAGCGGGCGCTCCGGGCCACCAGTGTTCCAGGCAGCAGTGGCGCAGAGCTGTTCTCCAGCCGGCGGGCAGGGCTGATGAAGTGGCCAGATAATAATAATAATAATCATGAATAATTCCTGACTCTTATACAGCTCTTTTCTGGACACTCAAAGCGCTTCACACATGTTTGGGGGATCTCCTCATCCAGCACTACTCTAGGAGTGGCTTTTCTATTCTGCCGCTCACAGGTTCAGCTCAGAGTGATTGTGTTTTAACTGATCAAATACTGATGTTCATATGCTTCTGTCTACAGTAAATGCGGCTCTTTTAAACCTTCTGCTCATCTGTGTATGATGAAAAACACATGTGAAGCAGCACACTGATGTAATCAGGAGTCAGCATATCTGTGCTGTATGAGTGATGGTGTGAGCAGCGATGCGGGAAACACAGCGCTACAGCCCAGACAGTCACAGATCAGGGCTCTGATTCACTACTTTTACATAGAAACATCAATAAAAGGTAACACACAGCAACCCTGTAACCTGTATTTAATGTTTACACTGCAAACCCAGTTAGATCCACGTGTTTCTTAAAGGAAGCCTCATATCTAATTTACTGAGACAGAAAACATCAGCTTACATCAGGGTTCACCAAACGTGTTGCTGGAGGGCCGGTGTCCTGCAGATCTGAGCTCCAACCCTGATCAAACACACCTGAACAAGCTGATCAAGCTCTTACTAGGGAGACTTCAAACAGCCAGGCAGGTGTGTTGAGGCAAGTTGGAGCTAAACCCTGCAGGACACCGGACCTCCAGGACCAAGATTGGTGACCCCTGCCTTACATACTATTGTAGATAACTCACATGAGCATTTGCAGATTCTTCAGTAATAACAGAGAAATAAACTCAGAGGGAAGATCAGTGGTGGATATTCGGCTCTTTCAGGACTGCACAGATGTTCCTCTGGTTTGAGCAGATCACACTGAATAAAGACTCCAGTTTACTGATCATTAAATCAGGTAATGAGCTTATACACCATGGCAGAATGAAGACCGCTGAAGCTGCTCTGTGTTTACTGACAGCGGGTGTCGATTGAGAGTTTAGCAGTGTCATGATCACCAGCGATCTGACCACCAGACTGCCTTGTTTGTTTGTTTGTTTTATCCTGTTTACTGCCTGCCTCGTGACCAT